>NC_034605.1:8078930-8108075 GCF_900095145.1 Mus pahari | reverse complement strand
AAGAAGAAGAAGAAGAAGAAGAAGAAGAAGAAGAAGAAACAAAAACAAGTCCCAAGGAGGCTCAGGGTATTACATAGAGAGAGTGGTGTGTGCAAGAGAAAGAACCACAGTTGGTAGTTTTATAAAAGACTTGTCCCCAAGAGAGACTCATCATGTGTGGCTCTCTCTGACCTAATCACTTCTCAAAGCTCCCACCTCCCCATACCTCACAATGTGAGTCAAATTCCACCACGAGGCTTAGACAGACCATCCAAGCTCTACTATGTGGGCTGTAGACAGGTACATATGCTTAGTCTTACTGCAGTTCCAAAGAGCCTGAAGGTGGCTGACAGTGGTCATTAGTAGCTAACTATGTTTGTTTTTCTGGTTCTCAGACAAAAAGCTCAGAATTCCATTTCTGAGTAACAGGCCAAATGGCAAAAGCATTTTTATAGCCACTCCTATTAGAACAGGATCTTAATAGGGAGTTAAATATTTTTCAGTTATGGTAGAAAGGCATAGCATAAGTTTTACCATCATAACCTTTTTTTTCCTTCAACTGTACAGCTCAGTAGCATGAAGGAGAATTGCGTGGTTGCACAACAACCATCCCCACCCATCTGCAAACATTGGCATCGTTCCAAATTGACACTCTATTCCTATTAGAGAATAAGTTTCAACACTTCCCCACCAGTCCCTGACAACCACTGATCTATTTTTCGTCTCTGTGATTTGGGCTATTGTAGGGACCTCATTCAAGGGAGATCACACTGTATTTGTCTTTCTTTGGCTTAGTTCACTGGACAAACCATTCTCCAAGTTCACCTATGTGGTGCTGTGTGTCAGAACTTCCTTCCTTGCAAAAGCGTTAATGAGTTTTTAATTCACATGCTTTCTTTCCAGAGAGAGAAGCAGGATGCTCAGAGTTTCCTTAGTCATCTGATCAGGGGACCATTATTTTCCCGGAGTACTTCAAGGCACTGATGATCTGTGACACACAATACAGGAAACACTGATCCAAATCTTTCGTTCGTTGGCTTTTTCCAAGCTTCCCCAGAAAGTGTGAGAAAGAGCACTTGTCAGCAACTTGGGTCTGGAGGTCTCCCATATCCCTAGGCTGAGCACACAGTTGTGGCTATGTCCCCTACAGTGTGCTGCATTAGTGCCTTAGGTTGCAAATGCAAATACAGATCTGAGCCAAATAAGAGAGCATCTGGCTAACAGCATAGTTCTCCCATCTTAACCAGCCACCCAAACACAGTGTCTTTGCATCTGGATGACACCCAGCATGCTAGTGATTTTCCTTGTTTGCTTTTCTCACCATCAAGCTTAGAGATATCCATCCCCATCACCCTTTCATTGGTACAGGGTGAGATACAGCCTGCAGAGTCCCGGGGGAGACCTCATTGCCGGGACTGCCACGCTCTGCTCTGTTCCTTTCTTTTCTGGCCCGTTTTTAGTTTTCTTTCTTTTTGGTACCTTAGACAGCATCGAAAGAACTTCCTTGTCACAAACAGGTATTCTGTCATTTGTGAGAAAAGGTCAGAGGGACAACTCTTCTCTAGACATTTTCCATGGTCCCTCATTCTCCTTTAGATTTTTCTCCATCCCATGATACATTTTCAAGTACCTGGTATGTGATACAAGACAGTGGAGACTTATGATATACAAAGCACACAGATCCTTGAATACAGACAGATTTTTGTTTGTGCCAAGACTATTACAACCATATATTCCTAGGTCACTGAAATTCAGAGTTCAGCCTGAACCCTCACCAACCTATTAATCGTGTCAAATTTTCTTGCTGACCAGCTTAACCAACCCATATGCAGTCTTGTACTATGTCCTGTGTATTGTACTGTTACTTTTGGCTCAGCTAGTCTTGGACTTGGGAACTAGTTTGGATTTCTTGATGGTGGTGTCATTTCAGTAGGACCACTTGGGTGACTCTCTGTCCCATGTTGTTACTACTTATAGAGGAATTTATAACTGTGGTACTCATTCAGTTCTGACTTCTCCACATTCCTCGAGTAGCAGCATTACAGAAAATTACACCAAGAAGAATGAAACATGCTATGCAAGTAATTGGAATGTTTCCCAGGTGATATGTTTTTTGTGTGCTGTCAGAGGATAGGTGTTGGTTTATTTCTGTGAGGGGTACACATATGTTGTGACCTAAAGTAAGAATCATACAGTCTACTATTTCCTACAGAAGGAGAACCATGTAGAAATGTGAATCTCTGAGACCTGAATCTCATGTGGAAAGTGTTTTCCAAGAGTGGGCTGGGGCAGCATACGGGCATGAAGCACCACAGACAATTATTTAAAAAGAAGTGATAAATGATAAGGGACTTATCAAGTGATAGGAGAGTTCGGGAGGGGCCTAACTTGGACTGGATAAGGGAGTTATGGGTAGACTTCCCAGAGAATAGCATATTAGAATAGACCCCACAGGAATCTGGAGTCTCAGGGGACTTTGTGGAGAGTATGAAGATATCAACAATTGGCCCGTGTTCAGGACATGCCAGGTATAGAGGCCCAAAGACGAGAAGGAAAATAATGCTGAATGTTGCTGCCATGCCTGCCTGGATCACGGGGCAGGAGGTGGGAAATGGAAGGTGAGGAGGATGGAAAGAAAAGCAGGGGACCTTGAGAGCTTTAATGTTGAGAAGAACTTCAGTACTGAGTTGAGAAGTGTTAACTTTATCCTGAGGCCCATGGGGCCAAAGGGAAGGGTCTTAGTGGAGAAACAATAGTGTGTCAATGGGGCATTGTGAATATTACCTATTGTGAATATTGTGTATTGGATTAAAGGTAGGTAAGAGGGGTAGACAAATCAATTTGTAATATGTTACAATAATATAAATAGGAAATTCCAGTGGTTTTTGAATGAGAGGGTATTGAGAAATAAATATCAGCCTAGACAGATTGCTCAAAGTGAGTGGGTAAAGCATTTACTGTATAAGCTTGAGACCTTGAGTTTTGATTCCCAACATCCATATATAGAAGTCAGATACGGGGAAACATATCTGTAGTAGGAGCTCTAGGGGCAAAGTGGAGCAAATCTTGCTGAAATAGCAAGGAGAGTGAGAGATCCTCCCTCAAAGAACAAGAAAGAGAAGCAATTAACACACCCAGTGCCAAAATTGGGCTTCTACATATGCCTACTCGGGTAAGCATACCTGCACCCAAATACCACACACGCACACACACACACACACACACACACACACACACACACACACACACACGTGCACATGCACACACTGTACAGGAGCAAGTCTGGTGGCAAATCTTGATTGTCAACATGATTGGATTAAGAAATCACTTAGTGCGTTAATGGGTACATGTACAGAGCTTTCTTAGGGAAGATTAACTGTGAAAAGATGACCTGCCTTGAACATCCGTAGTGCTATCTCATAGGTCAGGTATATTAGATAAAAGGGAGAAAAGGAGAAAGACAGTCGATCACTGGCATTTTTCTTCCTCTGCTCCCTGGCTAGTTACCTCCCATTACACAGCTTCCTTCCTCTGAACTGTGAACCAAAATAAAGTCCTCCTCCCTTAGGTTGTTCTTCATTAGCAGCAAGAATGGTAAGCAAGAAATGATAGGAGGTGGCTGATGGTGGAAGGTACGTTTAGGAAGGGATCTTTAGACGTCTTTCGATTTTTCTTTTTTTTTTTTTTTTTTTTTTTGTTTTTTAAGACAGGGTTTCTCTGTATAGCCCTGGCTGTCCTGGAACTCACTCTGTAGACCAGGTTGGCCTCGAACTCAGAAATCCGCCTGCCTCTGCCTCCCGAGTGCTGGGATTAAAAGCGTGCGCCACCACGCCCGGCATCTTTCCATTTTTCATTGCACTTAGAAGATCACCGTGGCATTCTTCAGAAGTTAAGGTCTGTCTCTTAACTGAAGGGTGCTCATGAGGTCACATGTGGAAGAAGCCAGAGGCATTTGTACAGGAAGTCATCTATGTCTTTCTCAGTGTCTTGAGGGTAAAGACAGTCACAAGTGTGCTGTGCCATTGTACTTTGCTTGCTGACACTTAGAGCCACTGATTGTGGTTGTTAATGGGAAGGGTATGGTAGTAAATATAGTACAGAAGAAAACCTTCCTGCAGTAGAATTCTAGACCTGCAATAAGAAGAACATATGCCTGCAAAACTGAGTGGCAAGGATGTTAATACTAACTGTAAAGGAAAACTGCAAGTTTCAGTAAATGATGTATGATAAGGTACAGTTATGTTTTGAAAATTATTTTATGTCTGTTGAGCGCAGAAAGGTTCATACAAAATGATAGAAGGCGTCACTGTAGTCACTGTTGCATGCTGGGATTAGAAGGTAAGCAGTGCTGCATGCTGGAGTTAGAAGGCAAGCAGTGTTGCATGCTGGAGTTAGAAGGCAAGCAGTGTTGCATGCTGGGGTTAGAAGGCAAGCAGTGTTGCATGCTGGAGTTAGAAGGCAAGCAGTGTTGCATGCTGGGGTTAGAAGGCAAGCAGTGTTGCATGCTGGGGTTAGAAGGCAAGCAGTGTTGCATGCTGGGATTAGAAGGCATTAGAAGGCAAGCAGTATTGCATGCTGGGATTAGAAGGCATTAGAAGGCAAGCAGTGTTGCATGCTGGGATTAGAAGGTAAGCAGTGCTGCATGCTGGAGCTAGAAGGCAAGCAGTGTTGCATGCTAGAGTTAGAAGGCAAGCAGTGTTGCATGCTGGGATTAGAAGGTAAGCAGTGCTGCATGCTGGGGTTAGAAGGCAAGCAGTGTTGCATGCTGGGATTAGAAGGTAAGCAGTGCTGCATGCTGGGGTTAGAAGGCAAGCAGTGTTGCATGCTGGGGTTAGAAGACAAGGAGTATTACAAGCTAGGATTAGAAGGCAAGGGTAAATGTAGGGAACCATTCTTCTTTTGACCTTTTAGAAACAATGGCATTCTGGAGAGGAAGCCACACCTCAATCTACATTAAAATGAACGGACCTTAGAAGATTGGAATGACAGGCCCACAGGCAATTGAAAGTTTTAGTTTGATGTTCCCTACTCTCCTGGTGGTCACTCTAGAGAGACAGGTGGATGGCATGCAGCAGGGTTTTGATATCATCCTGGGCAAGTCCTTCCTGAGGGCTGGAGTTCATGTCCTTCCTGAAAGCTGGAGTTCAAGTCCTTCCTGAGGGCTGGAGTTCATTTCTCAGAGGTTTCCAGTGGCCTAGGAGGCCAAATGTGGGCTGAGTCACACACAAACGAGACAAGCCTCACTTGGCTCAGAAAGTTGTGTTTGTTGAATGAATCCATGAGCTAAGAACTGCCTGATGCTATCAAAGAAGAGAGAAAGAGGCAGAGCAAGCAGAAATAATTCAGAAAATCTTATTGTGCTGAAAGATCTGGGGTCATTTGGAAACCCTGCTTACTGCCCCACAGGGCTTAGGTTGAAGTCTTCTTTGGATTGCATGGTACCACTCTGCAGTATCGACTGGCTTAGGTAATTATAGAACAGACCTTTCCCATGGGGCTTGCTTTACAATCTGCTCACAGTTGAGTTGGAATATCTAACAAATGCGTTATGTGGACAACATTCTGTGTAAATTTATTATATTTGGACTTTTCAATCTTTGAAAAGAGAATAAATAGCTTTCTTGTGAGTAGCATTTATGGTAGTATAGCTGTAATTAGTCTTATTACTTTGCAGGGTTTTTTTTTTTTTTTTCTCTCCTTGTCTTTTTTGTTCTGGTCTGCGGCCCTGGGTTCCAACAGTGTCTTCTTGTGACTTGATCTTGATCTTGTTGGTCTACAACAATTGGTTGATACGATTTATAAATCTTGTGTTTATCACCTGCCAGGTTTTGTTGAGAAGTTTGGCTTTTCCCCTTTACAAGCTGTTTAAGTGTGCCAGCCATACCGTCCAGATGGTTTTCTAGCCCTTTGCTACTTCCCTTGGTGGTTGCTTATTCTGGGATGTTTGAAGGATATTCCAGGGTTGGATGCTAGAATGGGGTAGTTTCTATAGCATCCAGCTAGCATCCATGCACTTATGCCTTTGCTGACATGAAAGAACAGTCAATCTATCAAAGTCTGGAAATCACTTGAAATAAATGGTCCTGTATATTTTAAAATCAGGAGGAGAAGCCCCAGGTTTTGAATAACCATTAATAAAAAAATAATTACATTTGGTTAACGCCTCTTGCCGATGTCCAGGTAAGGATGAATTGATAGATGGCTGGGTTGGTTTGTAGCTTTAGGCTTATTGGAAAGTATTTGTTTCCTAGTCCTTTACAGATGAGAAACTTCAGAGGCCACAAGAGCAATCTGTGTCCACACCACAAAAAATACTCGCAGGTTGATTGATATACACACACAGAACAGTATTTCCCTATGAGCTTTAGCTCAGTGCATTCCACGTGGGTACTCAGCATATTGACGATCTGGGATTTCTAACCAGTGGTATACAAGACTGCTTTTCCTGTGGGTGAATGACAAGGCATAGCATAAATTAGTTGTGCAAAGAATATAGTCTTTGGCAACATGCATTATACATATGGACATTTGTCAGGTTTCCTGAATAAGAGGGCAACTTGGGTGGTGGGCAAAAAGCTGGCAGGCAGTCAGCAAAACAGAAAATCAACAGACTTCCAGAATATAGTCAGCACTTAGTGACAACTTACCCAGCAACCAAAGGCCACCGGGAAGCCGCTGGAGTTGGACACGCTGAATTTATTGCTACATCAGTGAGAGTACTTAGATCTTTAAGGAGTTATGGAATAAGAAGATGCTATAAAGACATTATGCAAAACAGAAGAAAACCAAGAAGGATGACCATTGTGTGGATACTTCATTCCTCCTTAGAATAAAGAACAAAATACTCATGAAAGGATATAGGTACAGAGACAAAATTTAGAGCTAAGATGAAAGGATGGACTATCCAGAGACTACCCCATCTGCAAATCCATCCCATCATCAGCCACCAAACCTAGATACTAATGCNCATGCCAGNAAGATTCTGCTGAAGGGACCCTGATATTGCANCCTCTTGTGAGGCTATGCCAGTGCCTGGCAAACACCAAAGTGGATGCTCACAGCCAGCTATTGGATGGAACACAGGGTCCCCAATGGAGGAGTTAGAGAAAGTACCCAAGGACCTGAAGGGGGCTGCAACCCTGTAGGTGGAACAACAATATGAACTAACCAGTAACCCTTGAGCTCGTGTCTCTAGCTGCATATGTAGCAGAAGATGGCCTAATCNGCCATCACTGGGAAGAGANGCCCCTTGGTCTTGCAAACNTTATATGACCCAGCACAAGGGAAGGCCTGGGCCAAGTAGTGGGAGTGGGTGGGTAGGGGAGCAGGGGTACTTTATATGACCCAGCACAGGGGAAGGCCNGGGCCAAGTAGTGGGAGTGGGTGGGTAGGGGAGCAGGGGCAGGGGGTATAGGGAACTTTCGGGATAGCATTTGAAATGTAAATAAAGAAAATAATAATAATAATAAAAATTATTTTTTTAAAAAATTAAAAATAAAGATGCTATAAAGAATCCTTTGTGGAATGCAGGCTTTGCTTGTTTGATTTGAGGAGGGGCTAAGGAAGCCAATTGTTGGAGTAGGTTGAATATTATTAGTGATTAGGGCCAATTCTATGAATGAGTATCACTATAAATCATATATCTATGGAGGTCAGGCTAGGCAGGGCAAAGACAAAGTTGAGATTTTGAAAAATGCAGCAATCAGAAGAAGAAGAGAGAAGCTAGCTCATCCTAGTTACCACTGTGCTTCATTGCCAGAGCTGGTCACATGCTATCCTTATTCTTTGTGTCAGTTACATTGGTTGTTGTGGCCAAATACCTGACAAGAAGCAACTACAGGGCGCGGGGGCTCTTTTGGTTTACAGTCTAAGTGGATCCAATTATCTTGTCAGAGAAGGGATGCTGAGGGACTATGAGGTCCCGATCATTTACAGTTCACAATTTGAAAGCGGAGAGAGATGGATGATGGTGTTCAGATCACTTTCTTCCTCCTCTTCTATTCTGTGCAATCCCCTAGCCTACGGGGGATGGGGTGGGGGGTGCAACTCACATCCAGGGTAGGACTTCCACTCTCAGTTAAACCTCTCTGGAAATGCTCTCACAATTATGACCGGATGTGTGTCTCCTAGGTGATTCTAAGCCCAATTAGGTTGACAATGAGTATCAACCATCATACTAATTCTTATTAAAGGTGCAGTCATGGGCTATGGCTCAGGGGTAGAGCCTAATATGAACAAGGCTGTCGGTTCAATCTCTAGCATCACATAAGTAAACATTTCAAAATGCAGTCAAGATTAATTGATTGGTCTGTTTTTCCACTTACTTGAATCATTAATAATTATCATATATCTCTGAAGTACAGATTAATCAGAAGTATATGTACAGTGTGTCCCTCCAGTGGGAGTTAGTCCAATTATGCACAGATGACTTATTCTGTCATGAGCTACTCAGCAGAAATGCTGAATGATCACTAATATGTATATAAGTATGAGAGAGGGAAGCCAGCCTCCAGGGCGAGCCAGCCACTTGATATGCCTTACCACTGACACTTCCCCAAAAGGGGAGCCTAGAAGCATGGTGAATGACTTTCCCAAGGATTTCTGCAATTTACTAATGACCAAATTGAAGCATGAATAATTTTTGGTCATATCATTAACAGTAAAGTTTGACCAGAACCCAGATCTTATGGGCACAAAGTCTTTGCACCTACTGCAGTTCTAGGTTCTAGATCAGAGCTTATTAAAACAAAACTAATAGGTTGATGATTCAGTCTAGTGGATGAAGGTGCTTACTACCAAGCTGGATGGCCTGAGTTTAATCCCCAGAACCCATATTCTGGAAGGAATGAATCGATTCCTGAGAGCTGTCCTTTACTATTCATACATGCTGTGGCAAAAGTGAGCAGACATAAGGGTGCACATGTGTACATGCACATTCAATAAATAAAAACAATAAACAAATAAATGTAACAAGAAGAATAACAACAAAAGAGTAATTTAAAGCTATGCAGCTCTCCTGTATTTTTGTCTTTTTCTTCTTTTGGTTGCTGTCCAAGCCAGAGACAGTCTTACAACTGTACTTCTGCAGGACAAAAGGGCTCAGAACCAGCTCAGGTGTCCACAGCAGACACAGCATGTCTTGGAGAGTCAACTAGTATATGGATATGCAGATTCAGGCCCACATCTCCAAGGATGGAAGAGCAACTCATTGTGCAGCTTTAAAATCAGGGAAGGATGCAACACTGTGTTGTTCTTACCTCTCCATAGTTCTGGGAATAAGGTTAGGCATTCTGCCAAAGCAGGCAGCTCATGGTTAGCCTGGCTTTTCAGACAGTAAGCACCCACGACATAGCCTAGCATTAAGGAACCTATGAAATGGAATTCTGGAAGTTGTAAGTTCTATGATGACAAAAAAACATTGGCTCTGAGGCTAAACACAGCATTCGTCATATAGGAGAACACGAGGTTTCAAGAACGAAGTGAATTGGCCGAGAGCCCATTCTCAGGGGGATGGCGGTTGGGATTTGTGAATGTAGACGTCTGATATGAAAGCCAGTGCCAGTGTTTCTAGCCATGTATTTTCTCTCCTCACATTGATTTGTATCCTCTAGAATAAATTCTAAAGCTCTCAGAAGGATTCCATCTTTCAGGAGTAATTCTAGGTAATGGCGCATTATACATGGGCCTCAATTCTTCACCCTATCCTACCACACCATGGTGCTGTGACTTTGTTAATGCTCCTTAGCAAAGGGGTAAGTGGGTACTTGCCCATTTCTTGCAGCTGAGTTTGGCCATGTGATTTTTTTTTTCTTTTTTAACTTAGTGGAATTCGGAGGTAGCCTCGATGTGCTTGTTCTGAGATGAGAACTACAAGGACCTAAGTGTTTCCCCCTCACAGATTTGCACGTCTGCCATCATAATCAGCGGAACTCATTCTGCCAGTTTGCTGGTCCTAGGTAAAAGATGGATGTCACGGAGCAAGACATGCAGCAGACCCACCTCCGACTGTGCTCAGCTGTGACCATCTGAGCCCAGCCAACTCACATACGTATGATAGTAAATCATGTTTGATCCAAACCAGTGTGTTGAGGCTCTTCTCCACGTGATATCTTTGAGGCAGCAGCGAACGGATCTCAGTCATTTTTGAGTGGCACAGTATGAGGTCAAGTCGACGTCTGTGGCTTATGAGCATTTGGCCCCGATGGAAACTGTCTTTTCAGTCTTCATTGCAAAAGGTAGGAAAATAAAAGCGCACACACCCAGAAACATATGGCTGAGCCATGTGTCGACCCAGGGCAATAATGCTGACATAGTGCTTAGTGCGGTCCCTGGCACAGATCTGGTTCTCTTTCCTCTTGTGCTGGCAACTCGAAGCCTTGCAAAGGGCCCTGCAGGCCCCTGTATCGAAAGTCCTGACAGCTCCAGGACAGACAGGCACACACCAATGGATTCTGGGGTTTTACGTTGTACACGTTAAATATGGTACGAGTGAACTGTGCGTGCCCCAGAGGCAGACTGGATTTCCACATGTTTGGTGTTTGTCATGTGATACGATGATTCAGGCTGTGACTGTATCTGCACATGTATGTGTATATACAACCACAAATACACACACACACACAAATACACACACACACACACACACACACACACACACACACACGTGTTTATCTAACCAGGATGTGAGCAAAAGCAAGCATCATTTGTCCTCCTCCAAGAGTCTGCATAGCAGCACCCCCATCTCTGTTCCCGTTACTGCACAACTGGATCACTGCAGTTGGATGGAGTCAAGGGCATTTGAAGGGAAGTATATCACCCCAGAAACACTACTTTATTCTTCAGCCTTTATTTGAACATGGCCCCTTCTATGCTGGTGTGAAAGCGACTCTGGTGCTATCAAATGCGTGGTAGCCATGGCTTTCCAAGCCGTTTTAATTCATTTGGGCAGTTTCTTCAGAGATCCTCTCTTAGCTGGCTACAGAGCAGCTGCTGCTTCCCATATTACAAGACCCCCAACATACAAACAGCACAAAGAAAGGAGGTGGGGACCCCTGGCACTTACTGAGGCCCATAAACCCGTCAGCAGAGCAGCCCCTTCCCCTGCCTGTGCTCTGAGCTCTGGAGTCAGCACCTCCATTCAGCCTGCACTAATAACCCTCTGTGGGCCTGTGAGCAGCGGGTGGGCACAGGGGTGGCGACCAACATACTCTAAGGGACCCCTCCCAGGAGAGAGACTCACCAGACAGGACTCCCAAACTACCTCAGTAAGGATCGGGGTTAATGTTACTTTTCCTAAATGACTTCTAAATCCTACAGCCCATGTCAGCCTTGTAACTGATCCTTAGTGATTTTTAGCGCAAAGATGGAATTATTTTGCCCCATTTCAGACTAAAGGACCAAAAGAAGCCACCGCCCATTCTGATGAAGAACACAGAGCTTGAATAGCGAGCAATATGAGAGACATACAAATCTGATCCTTTTCTGGCTCTACTCTGGTACGCTGTCCTCTGTGTCTGTGCATTGTATGGATGCATCACCTGTCAATTAAAGCCTGTGGCCTATGACTTAGGAAGGAAATAGGAGGTGGGATATCCAGGAGGCAGAAAGAATTCTGGGATAGAGCCAGATGCAGGAAGATTCTCCCAGAAAGAGCTAAGGAAATAGGCAGATGGTGCCTAAGCACAGGTAATTAGGCATATGGCAGAATATAGGTTAAAATAAATGGGATATTTTATGTTAGATTTAGTCAGAGAAAAGCCTAGCTATGTGGCCAAGGTATTTGTAAATATATTTTGAGTCTGAGATGTATTTCCGGGAACATGGAGCTGGGAGGAAGAACCAAGACGTAATTATTATAGTCTTCCAGCCAATCTCCAGAACTAAGATTAGCAACCCAAAATTCAACGTATATAGGAAACTATAGATGCTACTGCACAAAAAGTTTGATCAGAGTGAAAGGCTCAATCAAGCTGATGGAACACAGTAACCTGGCTGCATGGAGGGTCTCAAATTCTGGTAGAACTAACGGCACACTAACCTGACCCTTTAATAAAGCACAGCTCAACCTGATGGACGCAACAGCGAATGCGTAAGGAGTTTCTGTAGGAATATTGACATTTCGTCCCTAGAATTAATCTGCACTAAACTTCTGCAACTTATTTGGTCCAGCTTGGTTTAGTCACCTCTTTCTTCCATTGGCTTCTGTTGCTCCGTTGGCTTTTCCGTCTTAGCTTAATTATTCCCTTCACCTGTACGAGATGTGATTGCTGGAGTTTTCTTCCTTTGTAGTCAGATAATCTAGGTATAAGGAGAGCACTTGTATCTTTTAGAACCAGTAATCCAGTAATCCAGACAAAGGGAGAATAAACAGGGGGTAGGGGTCAAACAAGACTCCGTGGAAAACTAATATAAAAAAAAAAAAAGAGAGAGAGAGATGGATGTAAACACTTTCTAGGAATCCTTCACTGTCATGTATAAACAAACAAACAGCCAGGTGCGCTGGGCCATGTGTATCATCATCGCACTTGGAGACCAGCCTAGATGACATATCGAGTTTGAGGCCATCCTGGATTATGTAAAACCCTGTCTCAAAACAAAAAGCTAACGCAATCCAAAGCAAAACAATCAATTCAACATGAAAAGAAGACAACCAATATGATAATCCCCGCTCTAAATGGGAATAGTTCCTAAATATTCTAATGCCATAGGTTCAAAACTCAAAGCTTGCACAATTAGAAAATTATCCCAAAAGTTTGTTAAGTTCAGTGTCTATTTTCCCATTGCTCAATAAATGAAAGCGATAGTTGATCAGAGAAATGTCCTTTTTTAATGTTTTCATTGTAAATCCCCATGTCTAACGAGAATGGATTTTCAAGTCAGAAGCATATCTTTGAGTCATGAAGATCAATTAGGGAAGAAATATATATATTTCCTAATCTACTCTGACGGTGACCTGGCACCATTTAGTGAAGTCACACCTTACCATATTTTCGAAGCAATATATTTTCCACGTGGGAAATTTTCCATGTGACTTAGGCATCAGAATTGTGATGAAGGCTTTGGGAGTCCATTTCATCTCAGCTGGCAAGCTGGCTTCTTGAAGAAACATATCTTGGATGAGGATCACAGCATTACCTGTCTTAGCTTTGCTTAATGTACTACGAACACAATGTATTTTCAAACTAGCATGTTACCATAGGAAATCACTCTGTAATTGTGTTGGTTGCTTAGAAACAACAACAACAACAACAACAAAAGGTCCTGTATACTTTCTTCAATTAAAAGTTGTATCCCTTGGGGCTGGAGAGATGGGTGGGTTGGTAAAGTGTTTGTCATACATGCATAAGGGGCTGAGTTAGATTCCTAGCACCCATGCAAAAAGCCCAGTGCAGTTGCTTGTGACACACACACACACACACACACACACACACACATCCATGCACGCACAAATAAAAATGAGAAAGAAATCATTTAAGGCAGAAGTGTTTAGCTTCTTTACTTGAACACATTTTGAACAAAATAATACTGATTTAGTTATGTTTTCCTTTCCAGGTTTAAAAATATTTAAAATTGCTTGTTCTGTGTTAAGCCAAAAATAAACATATTCTTGGCAAACAAATTTCCCCTGTTATATTTCTTATGATCATTACATCTTATAATTGTAGTAATATCCAAGTACAGAGATTGAGTCAGTGATGCAAGTATCAAATAGTGGGGTGGAAAAAGCGTTTGATACTACTGATCACTCCAGCGCTCTACTTCATGCAGATTTTCACATGACTGTTTACACTCACTTGATTTCTGTAACAAGTTCATGGTTACCACAGAGTTCCTGGGTACTTACCCTTTCACACCCTGACAGTTTTAGTTTATGAAGTCTGAAGCCACGGAGAGACATTCATGTGGAATGCCTTGACTGGGTTTTAGCATCGTCAAAACATACTGCTTTTAATCTGCATTTCAAATTGCTTTGGAATTGGGCCATGTTTTCCAATTACATTGCTAAAAACTTCACAAGCTTTCTCTGCAGTTTCTAGTCTAAATATTTTCGTCTCAGGATGGATCTTACATGCAATACACTTGTTCCAGTTTTAAAATATGGTGCTTCGTAGAGCACACGAGGAAAGGCGGGCCGTGGCCTCTCTAGGATAAAGCTTTTGCTGTGTCAAAGACCGGAGGCATTCTGAATGTTAACTGAAGGCAGTATGTACTGGACGCTGTTGGACAACACCTAGTGTAGGCACGTGGAAGTCATTAGCCTGATGGAGCTGATATTCTCTGAGTGCCATATATCCTGTTTAATTTTGCTATGCTAAACTCCAACAAAGTAGGTAATGTTATGGCTATTCTAAAAGCAAAGCCATTGACCTGAAAGTAAGTAGCTTGTCCATGATTACACAGCCAAGAAGAGATGGAGTTGGGCTCAGGCTCCGGTCTGCAATATCAAAACCCATTTTGGACATCAACGGTCACATCTAAATGACAGCCCACGGAGGAACTTGCAGTATAGATCTTGATGCATGGGACCAGGGATCAAACTTCAGCATGGGTTTCCTCAAAGCTAGCCAGGTTCTCTACCTTAGTGAATATGCACTGATATTTGCACTCATTTAGAATTACTACTTGTCGTTTAAGCTGTCTTTACACTTCATTGCTCATAGCTTGTAATGTTTGTCATAATATATTATCTAATCAAATTTGCCTATCCAACATTTGTATTAGTATTGAATCTCATGTCTTTAATTTCTTCTTTTCTATCTCACATTCTTCCATATTCTTCTGTAGAACAGTATCTTTGCTTTTTCTTCTTTCTGTTAGTCCTTTTATACTTTTCTTTTCTTTTCTTTTCTTTCTTTTCTTTTCTTTTCTTTTCTTTTCTTTTCTTTCTCTCTTTCTTTCTTTCGAGACAGGGTTTCTCTTTATAGCCCTGGCTGTCCTGGAACTCACTCTGTAGACCAGGCTGGCTTTGAACTCAGAAATCCACCTGCCTCTGCCTCCCAAGTGCTGGGATTAAAGGTGTGTGCCACCACTGCCCAGCTTATACTTTTTCTTAAGGCTTTCTTCTTCTTTCTTTCTTTCTTTCTTTCTTCCTTTTTCTTCAATTTTACATAAACCTCAGGAATCTCTCCTGGATCTATTGAATAAAGGAGAGATTTTTTGTTTTGTTTAGTATTGAGCAGTATGAAAACAGCCAATCACATTTTTTTGTTGCTGTTGTTTTTGGTTTCTGGTGTTTTTTGTTTGTTTGTTTGTTTTTTATCCAGTACCCACACACTGGTCTTCTTATGGTCAATTGCTCTTCCTAATTGCTGTCGTAAAAATATCTTGTTGCTGAATTTTCCACTTGGTTAGTTGCTAGATTAATCAGAGTTTATGCTAAAATTCTAGTTTTCAAAGTGGGAAATGAGATGCTGAAGAGATAAGAATCTCCTCTGAATTTGCAGATAGCACAGGTACTGACAGATAAACCAGAATTAAGGCATTCTTGTTATCCAAATTGCATGGTTCTTACTGCCCCACCTTTAAATTTATGTGCATATGGGTGTTTCGTCTACATGGATATCTGTGCACCATGCATATGCTTGGCGTCCTCCAAAGTCAAAAGGGGGCATTGGATCTTTTGAGATTTGAATTACTGATGGATATAAGCCATCATATGGGTGCTGGGAATAGAACCTCTTGAAGAGCAACTGGTGCTCTTAACTGCTGGATAATTTCTCCAGCCCATACCCTTAGTGTAAATCAACAGGGAGAAGGAGAAGAAGAAGAAGAAGAAGAAGAAGAAGAAGAAGAAGAAGAAGAAGAAGAAGAAGAAGAAGAAGAAGAAGAAGAAGAAGAAGAAGAAGAAGAAGAAGAAGAAGAAGAAGGAGGAGGAGGAGGAGGAGGAGGAGGAGGAGGAGGGATTGGGTTGGGAGGAACTCTTATGCAATTTCAAGGTTTGGTCACAATGCTGGTAGGAAGTCCTTAGCTGTGTCCTGAAGGGTGGTTGCCATTATTTAAATATGTCCTAACAGACTTCTGAAGTAGGACTTTCTTCGAAAGTATTAAGAAAGAGACAGATGGAAATTGTCATGCACTACACATGAGGGTTAAGCTTTATGGCACTGTTGGTTAGATGTCTCCGAGGGCTAAAGATTCCTGGTCCAGGTTGCATCACAAAGCTCAGTTCCTTATGTGCTTGTGTGTACTCCAGTCTGAAACCCAAGCCAAACATGATGCTCATGCTAGCAAACCCTTCTAACCATCACTGAGCTATGCATTGCCACCTAATGTATTTGAATAGTATTTACATGCTGGACATGGTTCAAAGCATAAACTGAATTCTTCTGAAGCATTCAGTATACCCTGCAGGTTCCAAGGTCCACATTTTAGCCACATCGTTGTTTGTTAGCTTCTGAGTTCTGCAAGTTTCTTATCTTCCAGTCTTTCCTCATCTGTACAAAGGGTTTGAAAGTGGTTCCTCTAGGTGGAGCTGTCCTGGTTTTTAAATGTGAAATCACACAGCAAACAACAGGGAGCACCCAGTAAACCATAAGGAAGGTTCACTCCTGTTGGCAAGGGATCGTCTGTGAGTTTTAATGCCTTGATCAATAAGCATTTGCGTCTCTGCCTCTTGCTTTTAGTCATTTGCCCTTTGCCTGGTCTAATCTATCACTAGTGCCCAAAAGGGAAGCAGCTAGGCTGATTAAGCTTCTCTCTGGATAAAACTTAGGGAGTGCTGATCAATGAAGAACAATTTTCAGATGGTAGTACATTTACTTCTAGTCTTGTGCTGTTCTGTAGTAGAACTCATCTTGGGATAAGATGCTAGGGACTTCCAACTTCTCGAAGATGATTTGAAGGGAGTGTAGGCGTGAGGACAGAAGTTTGAAAGGACCAGTAAATCAAGTAAAGAAACAAATACCCATGTTCATGTAGCAGTCCTAACTAAATTCAGTAGACACACACACACACACACACACACACACACACACACACTGAGGCAGACTCACACACAACACACAAATACACACAGACATATATACACATCATGAAAGTAGAAGAGAATTTATTGGAAAGAAGAAAGGGTTTGGTGGAAGGGAGAGGGGATAAGTGAGAGAGAGTAATGGAAGATAAATATGATCAAAGTAACTCCTGTACATGATATATAGACACACTGTATTATAACATTGTATTAGTAACTTTTTCATTTCCATGATCATATACCATGACCAAAGCCATTTATAGAAGAAAGAGGGTTCTTTTGGCTTACAGTTGCAGATAGAGAGCCCATAATGGCTGGGAAGCGTGGTATCAGGGAGCTGGAGTAAAGCCGCTGGGGTGGCAGAGGCTGGAGAGGAAGCTCAAAGTGTCTCTAGGCAAGTCTACACACTCCACTATTCTCCATGCATCACAGAAGCCAAGGAGCTTACCGACCCGGGTATGCACTGAGAGCACTCAAGTCTTTAAAGAATTCAGTTCCAACATTTCTGCCACAGATTTTTGGCTTTTAAAACTGGTGAAGGGGTACGGGAGATAGCTCAGTTGGAAAAAAAAAAAAGACCCACAAACACAAGGATTTGAGTTCAAATCTCAGCACCCATGTAAAAAGTCAGGCATAATGGTTCACATTTATAATTCCAAAGGTGGGAAAGCAGAGGCAGGAGGATCTCTGTTCGACAGGCCTTTAGTACAGTGAGAGGCCCCGGGAAGCAACATTCCAAATTTTCCTTTGACCTACACACACACACACACACACATCTACATGTATGTACATGTCTACGTCCCCCCCCCAAACTGGTAAAGGTGTTCCTTTGATGAATTTCCTGGGCAAAACGAGGGCTGACTCCTGTGGATTCTGACAGAGGGGATGGGATGGTAAGTACTCTTTCTCATCACCTGACCTGAGAAACCAAGCAGGCAGGTGGCATAGAATAGTTATCCCTGCCCCAGAAATTACAAGGCAGATATGGGAAACCCTATCTCTTGCCAACCAGAAGATTCAACACTCCCCAATGATGGATGATACTTCTGAAAGTAGTTTGACAAATAATGTCTCAAAATAATTCTCTGGCACTGGCTGATAAGTGGATATTAACCCAAGATACAATCTCCAAAACACAAGAAAAATCAAGAAGAAGGAAGACCAACACGTGGATACTTCATTCCTCCCTAAAATAGAGAATAATATTCCCCACCCGGGGGTCTATCCCATAATCAGCCACCAAACACAGACACTATCGCATACGCCAGCAAGATTTTGCTGAAAGGACCCTGATATAGTGGTCTCTTGTGAGGCTATGCCAGTGCCTGGCAAATACAGAAGTGGATGCCCACAGTCATCTATAGGATGGAACATAGGGCCCCCAATGGAGGAGCCAGAGAAATTATCCAAGGAGCAGAAGGGGTCTGCAACCCTATAGGTGGAACAACAATATGAACTAACCAGCACCCCCAGAGCTCATGTCTCTAGCTGCATATATAGCAGAAGATGGCCTATTCAGCCATCATTGGGAAGAGAGGCCCCTTGGTCTTGCAAACTTTATATGCCCCATATGGGGGAACACCAGGGCCAAGAAGTGGGAGTGGGTAGGTAGGGGAGCAGGGCAGGGGGAGGGTATAGGGGACTTTCAGGATAGCATTTGAAATGTAAATGAAGAAAATATCTAATAAAATAATTAAAAAATAATTCTCTGATAAAACCTGCAATTTTGCAATGTAGACAGTGTGTTGGCTTGAGCGGAAATGGTCTCCACAGGCTCATATGTTTGAATGCTTTGCTGCTAGGGAGTGGAACTGTTTGAAAAGGACTAGAAGGATTAGGATGTTGGGGCTTGTTGGACTAGGCGCTGCCTTATTGGAGGAAGTGTGTCATTAGGGATGGACTTTGAGGTTTCCGAAGCCCATGCCAGGCCCAGTGTCTGTATAACTCTTTTTCTGTCTCTTTTTGTCTCTTTTTCTCTGCCTGGGAATTAGTATGTAGCTCTTAGCTGCTGCACTAGTCCTCAAAATCCCTCCATGCTCTGCCATGCCTCTGCATTGATGATAATGGATCAATTCTCTAAAACTATAAGCAAGCCCACAATTAAATGCTCTCTTTCGTAAGAGTTGCTTTGGTCAGCGTCTCTTCACAGCCTTAAAACATTAATAATTAATGTTCTATTCATTAGTGAGTGGAATGATTCAAAATGGAATAAGTGTTCTCAGGGAAAGACCCCACCTAGCTAAGTTTCCAACTTAGGGGAAATAAAGGAAAGCTTAAGCCACAAAGGAAGCCATCTATGACTAAAATCTCATGCAAAGGTAATTCACAGAGGGTGCGGGTTTCAGCCCAAGGAGGCAGTAGAACTTGGGAGCTTCACCCAAATGGTTCTGGCTTTTAGAGCCAAGGAGGTTAGAGGAAATGCTTTATGGGCACCAGAAACGGAGATGCAGAGTGTGAAGTCTGCCCTCCTGTGTCTTCGTTTGCCCACCTGTGTCTTCGTCTTGCTTCGGTCCAGTATGTCCTCACCAGGTTCCCTTTCCTCACGTTTGAAATGATAATGGATATTCTGTGCCAGTGGATGTTGGAAGTATGTGATATGGTTTTTTTTTTTTTTTTTATTTTGACTTTACAAGGGTTACAGTTAAAAGATTGCCTTGTGTCTCAGAAAAGACTTTGAACCTTGGACATCTAACCAGTGTTGAGGCTGAAAGACTTTGGGGACTTTCTGAAGTTGGACTAAACACATTCTCATTGTGAGGAGTGTGGTGGTTTGAATAAGAATGGTTCCTACAGCTTAATATATTTGAATGCTTAGTCATCAGGGAGTGGTAACTAAGCATTTGAGAAAGGTTAGAAAGTTATGACTTTGTTGGTGTCACTGGAGGACATATATATGTTACCATGGTTATCATGGTGACTCTTAAAAGCAGTAAGAATAGCAATTAAGGTGTGCACACTCTAGATAAGTGCTATCTCTTATATGCAGATTGTAGCTTGATTTTGTTTAAATTGTGTGTGTGTGTGTGTGTGTGTGTGTGTGTGTGTGTTTTGCACATGTGCACATGGGTATACATGTGTGTGAATGTAGAGGTCAGAGAACCAACCTTGGGACAACAGCTTAGGTGTTCACCATCTTCTTTTGAAAGAGGATCTATCACTCACCTAAGAGCTCACTCATCATTGACCATCTCTTCTCAGGAGATCTTATATTGTGTGACATTGACAGAAATAATTATCACACATGGGATGTAGGTTCCTTAGAGACCATCCTAAGTCATATGATGGGGAAAGAAGTGTAACAGCCCATCATGGTAGAGAACGTGAGTTTTTATGTCTTAAAGATGGGAATCAACTTTCCACATCCCCGCCACTTTCTCCCTGTTTGACTTTGGGAAACACTCTCAAATTCTCCAGACCTCCTTTTCCTCTCTATGGAATGCAGGGCACCATGGCTACTTTGAGATTTTTTTTTTAATGAGGATTAAATGAATGCAAAATAAATGTAAAGTAATGCGAAATACTCAATAAATGTGATCTTTTATTACAATCTAATAACAATTATATTACTATTAATTAAATTATAGTTTAATTCATGGCAGATAGTGCTTCTGTGACATATTCAAGGTCAGATAACCAGAACACGGCAAAAACTAGACTTAAAAATAGCTCCTTTAAGGAGCCATTCTAATATAGAATAAAATCAACTTTCAACCAAAGGTTATTAAAAAAAAAAAAAAAAGAAGGACACTTCATACTGGTCAAAAGAAAAATCTACCAAAAGGAACTTTCAATTCTGATTCTGAACATCTATGCTCCAAATGCAATGGCACCCACATTCATAAAAGAAACTTTACTAAAAACTCAAAGCACACATTGCACCCCACACAATAATAGTGGGAGACTTCAACACCCCACTCTCATCAGTAGACAGATCATGGAAACAGAAACTAACCAGAGACACAGTGAAACTAATAGAAGTTATGAACCAAATGGATCTAACAGATATTTAATGAACATTTCATCCTAAAGCATCTCAGCACCTCATGGTACCTTCTCCAAAACTGACCACATAATTGGTCAAAAAACAGGTCTCAACAGAAACAAGAAGATTGAAATAATCCCATGCACCCTATCAGATCACCGCACACTAAGGCTGGTCTTAAATACCAACAAAAACAACAGAAAGCACACATACACACGAAAGCTGAACAATACTCTACTCAGTGATAACTTGGTCAAGGAAGAAATAAAGAAATTAAAGGTTTTTTAGAATTTAATGAAAATGAGGAAACATCATACCAAAACTTATGGGTCACAATGAATTCAGTGGTAAGAGGAAGACTCATAGCTCTAAGTGCCTCCAAAAAGAAACTGGAGAGAGATTACACTAGCAGCTGGACAGCACATCTGAAAGCTCTAGAACAAAAAGAAGCAAATACACCCAAGAGGAGTAGATAGCAGTAAATAATCAAACTCTGGGAGTAAAAGCAACCAAATAGAAACAAAAAGAACTAGAAAAAGAATCAACCAAACCAGGAGCTGGTTCTTTGAGAAAATCAACAAGATAGATAAACCTTTAGCAGGACTAACCAGAGGGCACAGAGACAGTATCCAAATTAATAAAATAAGAAGTGAAAAGGGAGACATAACAATGAAATATATCTTAAAATAATTATTCTGTTTGTTGAATATTAACAATTGAAAATATTAAAATCATGTTCTACAAACATAAAAAAAAAGTTCCTTTGATACTGGAACAATGCCCACACAGGTATGGGAATTCTTTTCCAGTACAACTTCAGCCAAACTCAGATGTCCTTATCAGATGTCTTTTCTTCCTAATGCAAAGTGGACCATTCTTCTGGACCTAAACCAAATCCTGCTTCAGAATCCAGTTGCTCTTGGTAGTTACTCACTGTCCATTTTAAATTTTGATGGAAATGTTTGGGAAATTTCCCTAATGCATATATTCTATAAAGCTGGTTCATTTTCTTTACATAAACCTGTATTGTTTTTAGTGTATTAGTAAAGGTTCTCTAGAGAATCTAGAACCTATAGAATGAATTTCTCTTTCTCTCTCTCTACATAAATACATACATACATATTACATATACATATATGTATATATCAAATGTAAAATAATGTAAAGTACTTGATAAATATGATTTTTATCTAAATGCAATGACAGTTACATTACTATTAGTTATATTATAATTCAAAGCAGACAGTGTTTAGATAAGTGGATGGATGGATAGATAGGTAGGTAGATAAATATTAAACATATTAGAATGACTTCTAGTTTGTGACCCAGCTAATACAACAATGACTGGCTATAAATCCAGAAGAAGAATACAAGAATCTAGAAGTTGTACGGTCTACAATCTTACCTGGTCTTATGAAGTTGCTGGAATCCAGAAGAACTAGGCTCTGATGCCAGTGAAGGAGTGGACTTGCTGGCAAGGCAAGAACAAATAGGCAAAGATCAAAACTTCCTTCTTCTATTTCCTTATACAAGCTTCCAGCAAAAAGTATGGCCCACATTAAAGTTATCTTTTCCTACATCAAAGGTCTGGACTAGACACAGACTCATCCACTTCAAATCAAACAAAAAATTTCACAAGTGTTCCCTCCATTTCTGGATTGTAGTTTATTCCAGGTGTAGTCAAGTTGACAACCAAGAGTAGCAATCCCATTTAGCAAGCTTGTAACTATTGATGGTGTCTATTGACCAAGTCAAAGGGGAGCACTCTGCTTTATTGTAAGGATGGATCCTGTTCCCGACCTCTGGAGCCATCTCTTATATACCACTGAAGTCTATGACCTTTATTCCCTCATTTAGGCTGCTATGCATTGGGGGGAACAGGACATTGCTCATCTGTCTTATCATCTTATCACCATGACTCCTTGTTGCCCACAGTCTCTTTAAAAACTGGGAAGCTCCTGTACACAGTCATACAACTTCCATCTCCCTTGTGTTCTTCTGGACTCAGCCTCAACAGAGTACACACTGAAAGTTCTGATTTCTCCTTTTAATAATCCCAAGTTTTCCATGAAAATCTGATGCTCTGGTGTCCTAGGCAAAGCAGGTGTATCCAAATAGATTAGAGAGCCCAACTCAATATTACCTTCATCATGAGAACGACTTCTTGGTGAATATGATTTTTAAAAGCATATGCAGAGAAATGTGTCCTTCAAAAGGGCAGTCTTGATTCACAATGAAAGACTTGTGCTGTGAGATCTGACAAAAATGATAGCTGTTGGGATACACCTTCCCTGTGGTGCTTTAGAACAGGGTAGGGGCTTTAGGAGGCTGGGCCTAATGAAAGGAAGTTAGGTTATTGAGGGTGGACTCTTGAAGGGGATATTGGACTCTAGGTGTCTGTGTGTGTGCCGATTTCCCTGAGCCATTTCAGGTAAGCAGACATCCGCTATGTAGCACCATCTCTCTGTGGTAGGCTCAAAGCAATGTGGCCAAAGGAGCATACTCTAATACCTCTGAAACCAAGAGCCGAAATCCACCCTTACCCTTGGTCAGCTGTCTCTTAAATAAGCTGCTAATTTAACATAGCATCTAGTGTTACATCCCTTGGAAAATGTTCGTGGTTCACACTGCAAGGTATGTTTCCATGATGAACACCTGTGGGTCTATGTTCCCGAGGAGACTGCAGACCCTACTAGAGTAGCTTCCAGGAACCTCATAGGAACTATGAGCCCTTTGAAGTCTGTACATACGTAGTGATCGCCCACAGTACTCGCAGGTGAAATATCCAGTTTGAGTTTCTGAGGAGATGGGTTTGCGAGCCAATGGCAAATCAAACAGTTCCTTCTGGAACCCTCTGGTTTTATTGCCTCTATAAATCATGTTCTTCTTCGGTCCCACCACACCAGAAACTCTTCTTTCCCACCCATCCTTTAATTCTACACGTGGGCTTCATTGAAAATTCGTCCCATGTGTTTCTCATGAACTTATACTTAACTCCTTGGAGACTGATGTATGTTCCAGCGAAGTCCAGGCAGGCTTCTGGGCCTTCCTTTCTCACATACACTTCTGGCCATTTAAGAGAGGAAGTTCAACGATTGCCAAGACAGTATTAAGGAACAAGCCTATAGTTTCCAAATAGCTCTCCAGTCCAAATACACTGTTTCCATCTCATATGAATTTCGCTTCCGTTCTGAGAAATGAGAGACTTGGTGTATGGCAGCTCCTGCATCTGTTCCTTCCCAGCGGCCCCAGGAAGGGCACCATTAATCCACAGACTCTGGGGAGGAAGCATATGCGCTTATTGTCTGCGGTTTCTCCCTCCAACTTCTCCGTCGGTGCCATACAGCTGTGTTTCAGTGAAAATGAGGGTACCAGAAAAGGAGAAAACACTCTTTAGGAGACTTCATAGATTGGTGAGCCATGGCATCTCCATAGCCCTGAGATATGTGAAGCTGACTACTTATGCAAATTTCAGAATTGTGTTTGAGCAAAAGGTTACACAGTAACATAACCTGGAGCTTTTATGACTAATGAGGCAGTCATTTCCATTTGAGCACAGAAGTGTTTCTTCTTCCTCTCCTTTTTCTTTTTATGACTTCTTGTAATTGTCCCTAATAATATAAAAATAGCGCAGAGTCTTTATCTCCAGGAGGTGTAGGTACCAGGTAAGTTTCCTGGCACCTCCACGGCTGGAAGGATGTGACATCTTTCTGGTTTCTTCTCAATAGTACAGTTTGAAGATATGAAGCCCCGGGTGCCTCTTCAGAAAAGAAATTCTATTAAATTTGCCCACTTCTGAGTGCTTGGTATTCTGCTGTATGGTTTTAAAATTAATAGTCAAAACAATAAAAATAGAGGGATATGATTTTTTTTAAAGCCATGTTTGATTTTAGTATCAATTAGTTAGGGCAGACACAGCACAGATTAACACTGCTTTCTGTCTGCAGGGAATGTTTTGTTTTGGTACAATATAGAAATTCAGAAGAAGCAATGGGAGGAATTTCTCAGTGTACTCTGTATTTCAATAGACTGACATGGAGCCATAGAAAATTTTGTTTGAATGAAGAAAAGAAATGAAACATACCTGAATATGTAAATATAAAGATAAGTAACTTAAGAAACCATATAAAACAATGAAAACTTGAGTTGGTACCAGTGTATTCACGCACACACATGTGCGCGCGCACACACATGCACACACACGTGCACGCACACGCACACACGTACATGCACGTGCACACACACACACACACACACACACACTTATTTGAATTAGCCATGGTCAAGGATTCTGGTGTGTACAGATTTGATTTGAAGTGGAATTTAGTATCAACCCTTGTCTCTTTCCCTTAAAAAAAATCTCAATTTAGGAAGTGTTCTTCAAGTCATATGTGTTTATTCCTCTGAAACATATTCAGGGACTAGGGAGACACCTCAGTGGGTAAAGCATTTGCACTGTGAGCATGAGAACCTGACTTTAGACCCCCAACACATCTAAAATCTCAGTGCCAGACAGCCAGACACTGGAGGCTTGCTGGAGCTCATTGGCTAGCTAAAATTTCCAGAGTGGCGAGTTTCAGGCTCAACGAGAAACCCATCTCAAAGGGAGACACCAGGTCTGGAATTGCACCTGCATACACATTGTACGTACACCACAATAGCACAGACAGGAAGGAAGGAAGGAAGGAAGGAAGGAAGGAAGGAAGGAAGGAAGGAAGGAAGGAAGGAGAAAGATGAAGAGTTAGCTTGTCTCTTATAAAACTCTCAGGAGTGGGGGAGATTTTTAAAGTGTATTACCAGGCAATAAGTATGTGAGCTGCTATGGAGATGTGCAGGAGATTTTTGTCCCTTGCTAAGGGCAGAAGTGCATTCTGGCTATTAGATGTAAGCCTAGCAGAAAAAAAAAAAAGGTTTTAATGATACCCTTAAAATGCATGAGCTTCTTTCTCCATCAGCCAGGTAACCCCACGTCATCTCCCTTTCTCCCCCGTATCTCCTATCAACTGTGATAAAGGTTCTGACTTACAACACTTCAGCCCTTACACCTCAGCTCTTACACCACAACATGCGCCAGTGACACAGGGCCTCGAAACAAATGACAAGAAGAGATTGCCTTCCTGGGCCTCTGATTTATCCCTTAAGATTGTCTACTTGGTCAGACACGATGCTCTATCTTCCGGTCAGCATTGATGTACCACCTTGGACCATATATTTGTCCCAGGAACATTTGTCTGGGAGGGTCTTTGGGGTGAGATTAAGATTTACATAGAAGATAGAGTAAAGTGGATTCCCTCCCTACTGTGGGGGAACCATCTCCATTGAAGATCTGAGTAGACCGAAAAGACTGACTAAGGAACCATTCTCTATCTCTGCCTTTCTTTGATCGGGGAACAGTAGCTTTTTCTAGCTCTTCTCATGTCTTCCATTTTCTGGACTGGAGATGGGAACACAGGCCACCCCTGTGACACTGGGCCTCCCCGTTGTCTGCTGTAGACCTTGGAAGTCATTGATCGCCACAATCACGTGATCCAATCCATTCTAACAGGAACTTTTATATTTCACACTTATTATATGAATTACCTATACAAAACCATGGAGTGCGAGACGACATATTTACAGATATATACAATGAACTTTACGTAATCACCCCATCACCTTCTCTTGTTCCCTGTCTCCTTCCACTGCTCCTTCTCTACCCTCAAATTGTCCCCTTTGGTTTTGTGTCTTGAAAAATAAAGAAACAAATTCTACATATGCGAGAATACATATATTTGTCTCTTTGAAGTTGCTTTATGCATGACATATTTTAATCACACTCACTTCAACGACCCCTCTTCTTACTCTCCTACCCTTGCTGAACCCCTTCTTCTAAAACAGTTGCTATCCAGCTTTGATTCTTTGTGTGTGTGTGTGTGTGTGTGTGTGTGTGTGTGTGTGAGAGAGAGAGAGAGAGAGAGAGAGAGAGAGAGAGAGAGAGCTTCTATGTTTAATCAGGGCTGCATGAGTGAGCATGGCTGCGGGTTTATCAATTGGATCATGGGTGATTTACCAGCATCTCTACTGCTGGGCAGAATGAATCTCCACCACCACCACCACCACCCCGAAACCATTACTGTTTTTCTTTAAACACAGACACAGACACAGACACAGCCTCCCAAATTTGAAGGCAACATGTTGCAAGTGTGCTTTATGGTTTTTCAGACCCTGGTATTAACTGAGTTCTCCAGAAAGACAGAATCCCTCAAGAGTTCCTGTGGGTGGATGTGTACATATATGTTTCTTAGAGAAAATGTGTTCTTCGCCAGCCTGGTGGACTAGACAGCTAGTTCCAACATGGAAAGGCGGAGCCAGAGCTACAGAAACCTGACACACTGGGAAAAGGCTTGGTGGATAATACCAAATTTTCCTCTTGGGAGATCTGCCACTGAGATGTCTCTTCATCTCAGACTTTCACACGGTGTCACTTTAATGTCCCTGAGCAAGCAGGATAACGGGAATGAAACAGGCAGCCAGCTCCCTGGGGACAGCAACTCCAGCAGCAACTCTGGCCCTTCAAAAGCCCCTCCTCTGGATAATCCTGGCTTTGCCTTGGGACAGGCTGGTGGGTGGGCAAAGGAAGGGGTTGGGGGAGGGGAGGAGAGGGGAGGGAGAAGTTGCCCTTTTGTCCTATTTCCTAAAAGAATTCTGTTCAGACAAGTGACCAAGTGACAGGGTGACTGTGACGAAAACATCAGGGAGCTATAGGGAACTGGCACGATTTTCAGAAAGGAGGAAGCAAAGGGAGAAAGGATGGGGGGTGGGGGAGAGAAAGAGGAAGGAGGTGAAGGAGAGGGAAAAGAAAGGGGAAAGGCAGAAGGGAGGGAAGGAAGGAAGTGGGGAGAGAAAAGGCAAGAAAGCAAGGCAAGAAGGAAGAAATGCGGGGGAGAGCAAGCCTGTGTTTATAAACACGGAAGCACACTAACCTAACCTGGTGGCGAGCAGTGCTGCTGTGGATACTGGAAAGGTAGAAACGGGAGCATCCTAAACGGAAGGTCAGTCCAGATTACAGAATGAGTTCGGATCTAGCCTGGCAGCTTAGAAAGAACCCGACTCTAAATAAAGAGTAAAAATGAGTTCAATGGTAGAATGTTCCCTCAGCATGGGCGAGAGTCTGAGATCAGTTCCTCCACACCAAGAAGCAAACAAATGCACAATACATACCAACCCAGCATACATTCTTAAATGTGTTTCTCAAAGATCAGCTAAATAGAAAATGGTCTGTTGTCCTTAGCTAAATATGCCATGTATTTATTTGCCCCAGCATGGAAATAGAAGTTACCAGGAAGTGATTGTTATTTTATTTATTAATTACTCATCCCATAGTATGAAAATAAAACATCCAGCATATTGATATCCCTTTGGGAGCAAAAGGGAGCAGGCCATGTCGTATGGAGCAGGGTTGTGGCGTGTGACTGCCCTGCCGTAGCTGGCATAACTGTTTCTGAGTAAGATGAAGAGGCCACACCATCCTGAGGCTGGAACTCAGTTAGTAGAGCTTATCTGACATGCATTAAACCTTGCTTCCATTACCGCCACCATATAAAACAGGCCTGTCTGTAGGGCTGGCTCTCAGCTCACGGAACCCCGGGGAACAGAATTCAAGGTCATCCTCAGCTACATGTGTTTGAAGCCAGCATGCACAATATGAAGCCCTTCCTAAAAACATTCATTCTCCGAGTTTACCCCTCTGCAACGCTCCCTTCTATGTCTTTAGCACAAAGAAAGAAATCCCTACACTGATGGCACAAAGTCACCTTCCATCAGGGTCTTGTGCTAGGCTTAGATGATACTCAGTGGCCACCAGCCTAATGATCTCAGTTGTGAGAAATCCCACCATCTCTAGTGTTCTTAAGTCATTAGTATTTCCCATAATGCTCCACGTACCTGGTTGAGCACTCTCAATGACTGAAAGACTTGCTGCAGGATGAAGCCTGACATAAGACATGATATTGTTGGATGTTCTGTAGACATCCTCTATTTTATAGTTAAAGAAACAGAGCAGAAGGAAGGACAGTGAGAATTTCCTCTGAGTTTTCTGGCTGGCAAGTGGCGAAGTTAAGAGTAGACACCAGTGTTTTGGATTGTCACTCTCTGCTTTCTCTACTATACCTAATCTGTCTCACTCACTCTCTCTGTTTCTCTCTCCATCTCTGCCTCTGTGTCTTTCTGTCTCTGTGTCTAT
>NC_034605.1:8077009-8078789 GCF_900095145.1 Mus pahari | reverse complement strand
TCTCTCTCTCTCTCTCTCTCTCTCTCTCTCTCTCTCTCTCTCTCTCTCTCTGCAGCCAGGACTCTCCCAAGGAAGTAGGCTAGGGGTCAAATGCATAGGGGATTCATTTTGAGACTGGGTGCTTTTAAAACTTGGGAGAGAGATTTAGTTTCCAGAGTGAGAGTGAAGTTCTGGGAATGGAGGATTAAAATGTTAGGAAGGACTCAAGCATGCCCCTTCACAAGAAGCTTTGGGAAGGCCAGGTCTTGCCTCAGGAAACAGTATACACCTTGGCAACAAGTCCATTGACACTTGGACACCTGCATTTAGCTCACTGCAAGGTTTCCAATGTATGGAACCAGATTACAAGAAATGAGTTTGTGACTGTCAAGAAAATTTAATACCAGCATTTACTTTCTACTGCTCCACTATTGGTTTATTGGGCTTTCATGAAGATTTGTGCTGGCGAAGGGATGAAACCGTTGTGCCCTCTGTTGAGAGCCAAGCCTAGAAGACAACAGTGTGGAGTTGAGGCAAAGGGTGCCAATTAGAGAAACAGCCTTGAATGTAGATGTTGTTATCAATGCAGTATCTTGCTTCTTTGAACCTTGGCAACTGATTCTCAATGACCATTTCCTAAAACTGACAGAGGCACACACACACACACACACACACACACACACACACACACACACACGTTTGAGGTTGTGAAGGTGCAAGATGAAAATGGCTTCCCTGTGGATGAGCAAGTGGACACAGGAGACACTCTCAGTGACAACTAGGGTCTTGTCTACTTCTTGTCGGCTTTGCCCAGGCTTCTCCACACCTATTTATGAACATTTCTCATTGAGCGTTTACCTTTGTAGATTAATTCTTCCTTGGACCTTTTCCTTCTGTGTTCTTTTGTTAGGCAATGGTTGGCTTTATTTTTAAGCTGGGCAAACTATAAAGTGACTGTCAGGGTGGTGTCACATTCCATGGATAGTTTGAGTGTGAGTGAAGAGCTAACATGTCCCAGATACGCCACTACATGGATGTTTGATGCAACCTTCATTCTACACTTCTCTAATAAAAATGGAGATTTCATGCAGGCTCCTGCCTAGGTTCCCAGAGAGAGGAGAGAGATGCCTCAGATTCTCACCATCCATCCTTTCATTCCCTAAACAAGCAGGCAGGTGGGGGCGGGGGAGGCAGCATGTGGTAGCTCCAGTGCTGTGACTGCTCTGTGACTGCCCTGTGTCAGCTGTATTGCTAATGCTCCTGATTCACTCAGCAGGTGTTAAAGGGTCAGGGAGAGCTGTGGGTACTCTTACAGCAAGCAGGATCTTAGCTCTAATCCAGAGCTCATTTTATTCCCATTAATTCACAGAAGCAGACAGCTCCTCTATGGCCAGCTTCCTGCCCAGATCCCAGCCAGGACCTTCAGCATTGCTCATTCTGGTTTTGTGCCATTTCTGGTCCAGCAAGATGCATTTTTGCTGATGAGCCAGACAATCTGTTCTGGTTTCCTTTCCTTTTCTGTCTTTAAATAGTACTTGCTTTTGCAATCGGAAAGAACACACCCAAGTCTATACTGATTTCCCATATCTCTGTCATCAGTTTTTGTCTCTGGCTTTGGACTGTGGCTTGATGCAGTGAGTCAGTCTCTCTCTCTCTCTCTCTCTCTCTCTCTCTCTCTCTCTCTCTCTCTCTCTCCCCCTCTCTTCCTCTTCCTGACTACCTAACACTGGGCATAAGGGAGTTGTGTTCACAGATGAGTAACTAGAAGGTTGGGAAGGCACTGATGGAAAAAAATGGGCCA
>NC_034605.1:8071915-8076464 GCF_900095145.1 Mus pahari | reverse complement strand
ATCCCAGAATAAAAAGATTAAAGGAAAGAGGATACAGGAGGGGAAGGAAGGGAAGTAGAAAGAAAGGGAAGGGAAGTGGAAGGGAAGGGAAGGGAGGGGAGGGGAGGGGAGGGGAGGAGAAGAAAAGGGAAGGGAAGGGGAAGGGAGGGAAAGGGAAGAGTGAGTGAGGAGAAGAGAAGGGAAGGGAGGGGAGGGGGGGAGAGGGGAGGGGAAGAGAAAGGGAGGGAAGGCCTGACATGTGGCTTTTCCTTTTTTTCCTCTTTGCCCTAAGAATGACTTGATTCCAACATCTCTACTCTTTTGCTTATTTGTTTATTCTTTCACAATTGTACACACACACACACACACACACACACACACACACACACAGAGTGGTTTGAAAGAAAGCTGTCCCTTGTAAGCTTTTGTATTTGAATGCTCACTCCTCTGTTGGTGGCACTGTTTGAGGCAGCCATGGAGCCTTTTGGACATAACGTAAAATGTCACTGGGGGCTGGTGTTGAGAATCTGTAACATGTCCTGATTTCCAGTTCTTTTTCCTTGGTTCCTTCATATAAATGGATGCTCGTCAGCCTTGGGTATTACAGAACAGTGTCCTCAGATGGGCTACACATTTAACTTCTCACTACGTCTTCTGCTACAAGATAATACGTTACATAAAGGCTGAGGGAAAGAGCATTTGGCCAGAGCTTGTTCCAGGTAAGGGCTACCACTGCAGCAGCTGTAGGAACAGCCTTTGGGAGGAGGTGTCTTGCCAATGCATGTTCAAAAAGTCTCAGAGTGACTGACAGCCTTTCAACCTGGGAAATCCACTTCCAGGACTGCATCTTATGGAAAGAGTCAGAGCTCATATTTCTTTAGCATCACTGCTGTAACATAACCTCTGACAGTCATGGTCAGTCAGGACAGGAGAAAACAGGAAACAGGGCCCTGAGAGAGGTTGGTTAAACTATGTAAGGCTGAACTGGTAGATTGTTATGTAAAGACAAAGAGAAAAAGATCAGTTGTATAATGGTGTGGTGCATGCTTAAAACAAAATGTCTATGTCTTCTCTGAATGAAGGAGCTACCCAGGCCGTCTCACTTCATCTCTGTATTATTTTGCATTTCCTACATATTTTAAACTACAAATGAGTACTTTTTTTTTTTTTTAACCCAGAACAAAACAGATGCTGCTTACAAACATGTTTGCTTGACCCGATGGTTTCTGCTTGAAGGGTCAGCTCCAGGTACGTGATATGGAGCAGGGAGATCAGATGACCTCTCTCCTCTTTCAGTTGCCACACCTATAAGACAGAACAAAGAACAGATCTGCCAATGTCAGGTTATTGTTAGGCTTTAGGGACAAAGTAGAGGCAAACCGTACATAAGCATTTTAAAAAGACCTAAAACCTATACATTTTTATATGTTATATATGTTCAAAATTGTATTTCTTTTATAAGACTGGAGGTCACTTAAATAGCACAGTGATAGAATTGGAGTTAATGGATCAAAAATATCCTGCTAACGACAAACTATCCAGTGAAGACTCGCGGAGAGGTTTGGAATGTCTATTCTATATGACCGAAATGCTATGCTGTTTTGTTTGTTTTTGTTTTTGTTTGTTTTTTTTTTGTCTCAGACAAAACTAAATCCCCCTTTCTCCCAGCGAACTGAGCTTGTTCCCTTACAGCAGAAGCAGTCTATTGGCAGCAAGCAGCTCTTGTCTTACGGAAAACTGAGCCTAGAGAAAGCTTGCACTTCTCTTTTGTCTTTAATGGAATATTCAGCCAACGGGATAAAGGGACGCATTTTGAAATGCAAGTTTTCTTTCTGGAGTCTCTCCTGTTCCATGGCTAATTTGGATCTGGTCTTGGAGCAGAAGGAAGTATAAATTATAGCTAAATGGGAGTATCGGAAAACAAAGAAAGAAGCGGTTATAAAGAGGGCAGGGGCAGGACCTGAGCGAGCGGGAGAACATTTTGGGGAATGGAAATTAGACAGGTTCTGAAATGTTTTCAAACCTTTTACTGCCATCTGTTAGAGGTCTACGTTGCTATGGACTTATCATTTCCCATCAATGAGTCCTCTGGCTATGGAAAACATTTGGTAAAGGATGATTGGACTTCTTTCTTAGGGGTAAAACGGGAAAGGAGCGTGACGTCGGGTGGAGCCAGGATCCTGGGCACGCTCTCCCCGAGTGCTGTTGGCTGCATGTTAAAAAGACCAAGCAGGGCTTTTTTTCTTTCCTTCTAAAACCTGTTCTTTTATCTTGCTGCACACTTAGGTTCAGCCCTGCCGTAGATGATCCAGCTGTTAAAAAGATCAGACTATGGGGAAAACGATTCCCTATAAAGCCATTTACAGGTGTCATCTACAAGGTCTATCAGTGCCTGGATTAACCATGAAATTTCTGAAGCTGGAGCCACTTTAGCACTTGAATCCCATTGTCAGATTGTTGAATTAAAAAAAAAAAAAAAGAATTCTAGAGGCTTGAGAGCGGGCTTAGTGAGTAGAAACACTTGTTGTCCAAGCATGAGGATCCAAGTTCAGATCTCAATGCCCGCTTAACAAAAACCAAGTATGGCTGTGTACGCAAGCTACCTGTAACCCCAGCAGATGGAGACAGGAGGGTCCCTTAGCTTTCTGGGTGCCAATGTAACAGCTGCAGACTCAGTGAGAAACTCTCAGAGATTGAAGGCAGAGAACAGGATTTGGGATGCATAAATATGATCAGAACACATTGTATAAAATTATCAAAGAATTCCAAGAATTATGGCTAAAAAGCAGAGTGAGCAGGAGACTTGACATCCTCCCTTGGAGATACAAGCACAGGTACTCATCTACGTATGTGCTCATAAATCGCAGAGAGAGAGAGAGAGAGAGAGAGAGAGAGAGAGAGAGAGAGAGAGAGAGAATGAATCAACATAATAAAACCAACTGTTCTGTAAAAATGGAAATCAAGCAGAAAACAAGGATGTTTTGCAGTTAAATGATTTTAGTTTCAGTCTCAAAGATTAATGAGTTAATCTAGAAAACGAACAACTCCTACTGGAAAAGGGCCTCATTATTCCTTTATTAGTTATTCTTTTCTTCCCTATGACAAAATACTTGGAAAACGCAACTTCGCTAAGGTCAGGATTACGCTGGCACAGCTTACTGTACTGTTCATCTTCTTACATCTTTAGTCAGGAAGCAAAGGGAGGGACTATTGTCCTTAGGTTATATCCTGATTTATTCAGCCCAGGAGTCCAACCAATGGAAAAGTGGTACCCACATTTAAGTCTTTTCACTTTAATTGATGCTGCCTAGAAAAATCCCTCACAGAAAATGCTTAGAGGCTTATTTCTGGGGTAGTTCAAGGTCACATAGAGTTGAAAAATGAATAATAACCATCACGACCCTCAAAGATGGGTACCTGGAAACAGAAATGTCCATGTAGATCCCAAGTTCCAAAGTTCTCTGCATCCACCTGCTCGGCCCCCTCCAGAGCTGTCTCGTCTCATCCGGATTAGGTCTAGAAGTGTCACTAGATCTAGTCTTCTAAGACACACACGAGCTCAATCTGTTTTAAGTATTCTTGTCTGCTTTACTCCTTCCTTCCTTCCTTCCTTCCTTCCTTCCTTCCTTCCTTCCTTCCTTTTGTTTGTTTAATAGTAATACACACACACACACACACACACACACACACACACACACACACACACACGGGTATGCCTGCACACTAGAAGAGGTCATCAAATCAGGCTAAAGTTGCAGCCCGTTATGAGCTGCCATGTGGTCGGTGTGAACTAAACTCACTACCTCTGGGAGAACATCCAGAACCCCTAAGCTTTGAACCATCTTTCCAGCTCTGCCTTGCTGCTTCCTAAAGATAGCAACACTGTTGTTCTTTGTTTTTTTTTTTTTCCAATTTTTATTAGGTATTTACTTCATTTCCATTTCAAATGCTATCCCCAAAGTCCCCTATACCCTCCCCCCAGCTCCCCTACCCATCTACTCCCCTTTCTTGGCCCTGGTGTTCCCTTGTACTGGGGCATATAAAGTTTGCAAGACCAAAGGCCCTCTCTTCCCAATGATGGCTGACTAGGCCATCTTCTGCTACATATGCAGCTAGAGACACTAGCTCAGGGGGCACTGGTAAGTTCATATTGTTGTTCCACCTACAGGGTTGCAGCCCCCTTCAGCTCCTTGGGTACTTTCTCTAGTTCCTCCATTGGGGGCCCTGTGTTCTATTCAATAGCTGACTGTGAGCATCCACTTCTGTGTTTGCCAGGCACTGGCATAGCCTCACAAGAGACAGTTATATTGGGGATCCTTTCGACAAAATCTGCTGATGTATGCAAAAGTGTCTGCATTTGGTGGCTGATTATGGGATGGTCCCCTGGGTGGGGCAGTTTTTGGTTGGTCCATCCTTTCATCTCAGCTCCAAACTTTGTCTCTGTAACCCCTTCCATGGGAGTTTTGTTCCCCATTCTAAGAAGGGGCAAAGTGCCCATATTTTGGTCTTCCTTCTTCTTGAGTTTCATGTGTTTTACAAATTGTATCTTGGGTATTCTAGGTTTCAGGGC
>NC_034605.1:7998744-8071270 GCF_900095145.1 Mus pahari | reverse complement strand
TTAGTCCCCTATCTGATTTAGGATTGGTAAAGATCCTTTCCCAATCTGTTGGTGGCCTTTTTGTCTTATTGACAGTGTCTTTTGCCTTATAGAAGCTTTGCAANTTTATGAGGTCCCATTTGTCAATTCTCGATCTTACAGCACAAGCCTTTACAGTTCTATTCAGGAATTTTTCCCATGTGCCCATATCTTCGAGGCTTTTCCCTACTTTCTCCTCTATAAGTTTCAGTGTCTCTGGTATTATGTGGAGTTCCTTGATCCACTTAGACTTGACCTTAGTACAAGGAGATAAGAATGGNTCAATTCTCATTCTTCTACATGATAACAGCAGGTTGTGCCAGCACCACTTGTTGAAAATGCTGTCTTTTAGCCGGGTGTGGTGGCGCACGCCTTTGATCCCAGCACTCGGGAGGCAGAGGCAGGCGGATTTCTGAGTTCGAGGCCAGCCTGGTCCACAAAGTGAGTTCCAGGACAGCCAGGGCTAAACAGAGAAACCCTGTCTCTAAAAACCAAAAGAAAAAAAAAGAAAATGCTGTCTTTTTTTTCCACTGGATGCTTTTAGCTCCCTTGTCAAAGATCAAGTGACCATAGGTGTGTGGGTTCGTTTCTGGGTCTTCAATTCTATTCCATTGGTCTACCTGTCTTTCGCTAAACAAATCAATGACCTTTCTCTATACAAAGGATAAACAGGATGAGAAAGAAATTAGGGAAACAACACCCTTCACAATAGTCACAAATAATATAAAATACCTTGGTATGACTCTAACTAAGGAAGTGAAAGATCTGAATGATAAGAACTTCATCTCTGAAGAAAGAAATCAAAGAAGATCTCAGAAGATGGAAAGATCTTCCATGCTCATGGATTGGCAGGATCAACATTGTGTATCTTACCGAAAGCAATCTACAGATTCAATGCAATCCCCATCAAAATTCTAACTCAATTCTTCAGTGAGTTAGAAAGGGCAATTTGCAAATTCATCTGAAATAACAAAAAACCTAGTATAGCAAAAATTCTTCTCAATGATAAAAGAATCTCTGGGGGAATCACTATGCCTGACCTAAAACTGTACTACAGAGCAATTCTGATAAAAACACTATTGTTCTTGACTTAGCTTTTTTCCTGGCTCTTGCTGGAGGGGACTCTGTTGCTCCTGTTTCCTAAAGCTAGAAACTGTATGTAAGGGTGAGGAAGACTGCAGAAAGCAATGGTCAATGGATGGGGACGAGAGCAGAAATCCACAATTTGAGAAACTACTTCTCGCGTGTATGTGTATTCATATACATGTTAATACACATATGTGCAGGTGCATCTGTGTGTGCTTGAGTGTGAATGTGTACATGCATATGAGTGTATGTGGGGGCCAAAGATCAACTTCATGTCTCGTTAGTTCCTCCAAAACATATTATTTTCTGAGCCAAGGTCTCCCACTTCCCTAGAACTTACCAACTAAGCCGGCTGGCCAGGGAGACCCAAGATTTGCCTGTGTCTGTCTTCTCAGAGCTGGCATTACAAGCTGGTGTCATCATGTCTAGCTTTTCAGTGTGGACTTTAGAGATCAACTCCAGATCCTCACGTTTGTATGGTGGATACTTCACCATCTGAGGTCTCTCTCTCTCCAGCCTGTCAGAGGCCCAAATCAAAGTATTCTACAATTAATCTTGATTTTTATATTGGCAGAGGTAGACACACTGATGCATTTTAACTATAATGAATACTTTATTCAGAAATACATTTTTCTTTAAGAAACTGAAATGATATGTTTTCAAAGCACTACCAAAGCACATGCCAACAACTGTCACTTGCTCTTTCTTCAACCAAAGAGACCATCGTCCTTGCATTTTGTACCCCCCCAACCCAAGAATTTCACAAGAAAAAGAGAAGAAACAAAGAAACATGATCTACTTTAAAAAGTTTGAATTCCACATTGTTCTGTCATCCCAAGTGTTCACAGTTTTGCTGACAACCCACACTTAGGGTGTGGGGGGGAGCACTCACAGAGTTGGTCAAGTCCATGTTTTCAGGTTTTCAAGTTAATGATAGATGAAGGACCCTTATATATTGCAGGGTTTTGCCAACTGTGAAGTACAGCCAGTTATAAGATGCAACCATTATTGTATTAGGAGAAAGGGGAAGTAGAGATGGTCCAGAGAGTGATGGACTGCAGGTGCTTGTGTCTGAAGTCCAAGAGCCTCAGAGCAACTCTAGAACATAGTCAGTTTCTGGAGGAATAATTAATGTGCATTGCCAAATCTTCATTTTGCTTCCTTGAACATTCTTCATTAGAAAGATACCATCCATAGAAGAAAAAGAAACCAAACTCATTTGACTGTATCCGTGAATGTTTCTGCAAACGGAACATGATTTTGTGATTATGTTAATCAGATAAATGTGTTTTGTTTGGTTCAGAAAGACTGAAAAATTTTGACCCAATTATGAAATTTACATTTTAAATATGAAACATATGGATGCATACTCACAGATGACATAACATCCTCAAGTGTGTAAAAAAGGAACAATCTGACAGATGTTCACAGAGCGCTGGACGTGGAAGACATATCAGGTGTGAGTTAATGATGGCGGCAGTTAGAATTTGGTTTTATTGCCAAAGAAGGCAGACGGAAATGCAGCTTCTGCGTAGCCTCCCGAGATCATTGGATCCTCCAGTTGCAGCTTCTTCCACAGATGTATTCTTCCTGCCAAGTCTGGCCATATGAGTGGTTGGAATAGATTGGTTTCAGTACTCAACATGGTTTTCGGGTTATGCTGTGGTAGCCTTAGTGCCAGAAAAACAAACAAGTGCTCCTCATTCAAAGGCTGATACTGAAATCCTCCCATCCTTTTATAAGGTCTTTGGTTCTTCCCATATAGAAACATCCTTTAAACTCTGGTTCCTTGATGTCCGCTCTGACTTTAAACTTTGCATAACCCAGCAAGCTCAGTGGTCAAACAATTATTGTATGAAGAAAAAAAATGGCTTCGGGAATGTCTGTTACAGATTTGTAGGTCACAGGAAACAACAACAGAGAGGACTAAGATCCTTCTGAACGCTTGGAAAAGAGACACTGGCTAAATAAATCAGGCTACTTCAATATAAGGAGGACATGCTAAACAGCCATGGGAAAAATAGGGATGTTTTATATAAAAAGACAATACAATTACAAAGGAAGTAGGGTGCGCTATAAAACACTGTAAAGTCGGATGTGATTTTTCCAATTACCACTGTCCAGACACACTGTTGGGTCCGGGGTCGTGCAGATGATGAGGGCCGTGCAGTACAAGTCAAGCAGGAACAATCTATTTACTTCGGATTTCTAAGGCTAATCAATTAGGGACATGGTCAGACTGGAGAGCTGGAAATTTGACCCTCAGCAGGTGGCGCACAGGCCATTTTAAGGAAAAAAACCAAAACAAACAAAAAACCAAAACACCCAACAACAACAACAAAACACACATAGAAGCAGGAAAAGGGGGGCAGTAGGGGCAATCCGTGCTTCACGGGGATTATCTGTATCTGTGTCAACAAGGACCTAATTGGAAGGGTGTTGGGGGTTGGGACAAGTAGTTTAGGAGCTAAATAGAGCAGGGGACAAATGAAGGAAGATAGGGGCAGAGCTACCTTGGTCCTTCCAACACCAAACAGGGACACTAACCAAAAGGTAGATTGGAGTCAACCTAGCTAAATGACAGGTGTGTCTTTTTGTTCTCACATTTATATATGTATCTCTCTCTCTCTCTCTCTCTCTCTCTCTCTCTCTCTCTCTCTCTCTNTGTGTGTGTGTGTGTGTGTGTGTGTGTGTACATTCTAATTTTTGTACAAAAGAAAAGATATAAAGCACAACGTATTGTATCAGTTTACAGTGCAGAGACTTAACTGTTACTGTGACTGTGGTAACCATCAGTTGTGCACGTTTTGCTCATGAATACTTTTACATCATTTTTAGGACCATTGCGTTTTAAATGGAATTGTGACCATTTCACGTGCATACAACGTGTTGTGAAAGTATTCAAGCTTCTTACTTCTAATCCTTGTTCTACTCCTCTGACCTCCGCCTTCTCCCCCGAGTATTTCTTTCTCCCCCTTTCACATCTTATGTGTCTACGTTTCAGGAAGTACTCAGCTAGCCACAGCTGCGGCGCTCAGGATTATATTGACTTGCTCATATCTAGAACAAGGCACTTTGTAAGACTCCACCCATCTTCCAGGTTCTTTTTTTGTTTTGTTTTGATTATTTTATTTATTTACATTTCAAATGTTGCCCCCATTCCTGGTTTCCCCTCCACAAAACCCCCATCCCATCTTTGCCTCTATGAGGGTGCTCCCCCACCCACCCACCTAATCCTACCTCACTGCTCTAGCATTCCCCCTACGCTGGGGCATCATGCCTCCACAGGACCAAAAGCCTCCCCTCCCAGTGTTGCCTGACAAGACCCTCCTGTGCTACATGGAGCCATGGGCCCATCCATGTGTACTCTCACAGCCAACCATTGCACTGACCCCGGGGACCCCAATGGAAGAGTTAGGAGAAGGACTGGTAGCTGAAGAGAATTCCAACCTCATAGGAAGAACAACAGTATCAACTAACCGGATCACCCAGGGCTCCCAGGGACTAAACCATCCTCCGGTTCTTACTGTCTCTTTACATTTTATTTGTGATGTCTCTTCCCAGAGACTTAGGGTGGGTAATTATGATGTCTTATTTAGGACCAAGCATTTGGTAGCCGTTGACTCCCAGCCTTCTCAACAGCCACGAGTCTCTGTTCCAGCCATTGCTCACCATAGAAAGAGACCTCCATCCAAGGTGGTACGGGGGCGGGGTGAGCACTGGCAACTATAAGAATTGGGTTTTGTAAATATAAAAAAGTATGAGTTAGAAAACTTAATTTATTTCTGAGATCAGGTTCGCTTGAGCATACAAAGGAGGGAAGATGGAGGTTATAGGCTAAAGGTAAGACAAACTTGAGGCCTTCATCAGGGAGAAGATGAACTGGTCATTGTGAAGGTGACAATGGGGGCTGTAAACCCTGGGGAACGTATTTTTCTTACTCCTTAGAGCATTTTGGCTTGCCACTTGGGAGCCGTGGGATGATCCTGTACCTGCTCAGAGGAAGCCTGGATATCTGTGGGTATTCCCTCCTGGCATCAAATACTTTTCAGAGTCAAGTCTATGAAGATATTTAGAGCCACTAAAACCATATGAATAATAACAAGTCTCCCTGCTTCCCAAAAATTTATTTCCATCTAATATGTATATATTATATTTCCATCTCTCTGCATCTCCATCACAGTTATTACTTCCACTATTTGGGTACAGTAGAAGCTCATTGTTAAATTAAATAAGAAAGGAACACAATTATATATATATATATATATATATATATATATATATATACACACACACACACACATACACATTGTCTTTAATACAGATTTCAAGCTTTAAATAATTTAAAAGTGAAGGCTATCTAATTTACAAGTCAAAAGAAGTTTCATCATATCTTGATATTTTCTCCAAATTGTTCTTTCTTCCTTATAAGTGTTAGTTTAGCTCCACTGACAGTAATGAGAATGGCAACTGAGCTGCTCATACACGTACAGTTTCTCTCCGTGAAACTACGAAATCATCTGGGAGAAGGGAATCTTTAGTTTAAAATGAACTCAAAGTATTTTCCTAATCTTTATCTCAGAAGCAAAGTCAAGAAGAGCAGTTTCAAAGGGTAGTTTTTCTTTTTAATTTTTTGTTGATTCATTATAAATTTCACATCATTTGTTCCCATCTGTCTTAGTCAGGGTTTTTATTCCTGCACAAACATCATGACCAAGAAACAGTTGGGGAGGAAAGGGTTTATTCAGCTTACACTTTCCACATTGCTGTTGATCACCAAAGGATGCAGGACTGGAACTCAAGCAGGTCAGAAAGCAGGAGACAAGGAGACCCTTACTGGCTTGCTTCCCCAGGCTTGCTCAGCTTGCTTTCTTATGGAACTCAAGACTACTAGCCCAGGGATGGCACCACCCACAAGGGGCCCTCCCCGGCTTGATCACTAATTGAGAAAATGTCCCACAGCTGGATCTCATGGAGGCACTTCCCCAGCTGAAGCTCCTTTCTCTGTGATAACTCCAACCTGTGTCAAGTTGACACATAAAACCAGCCAGTACAATTGACCCCATGTCAACTTGACACACAAACACATCACTATCAACCCTCAACCCTTAGTTTCTTATTCATCCCCAAGATCTAAACAACTTTAAAAGTCCTACGGTCTTTACATATTAAAAGTTCAACCCCTTTAAAATATCCAGTATCTTTTAAAATCTTTTTACAATTAAGTCTTTTTACAATTAAAAGTCTCTTAACCGTGGGCTCCACTATAATACTTTCTTCTTTCAAGAAGCAAAAGTATCAGGGCACAGTCACAATCAAAAGCAAAAATCAAACTCCAACCATCCAATGTCTGGGATCCAACTCAAAATCTTCTGGGCTCCTCCAAGGGCTTGGGTCACTTCTCCAGCTCTGTCCTTTGTAGCACACAGCTTTTCCTCTAGGCTCCAGATGCCTGTACTCCACTGCTGCTGCTGTTCTTGGTGGTCATTCATGATCTTGGTATCTCCAAAATGACCCCCTTCAGTCCTGGGCAATCAATTGCAACTGAGGCTGCACCTTCACCAATGGCTTTCCATGGCCTCTCATGACCTCTTCATGCCTTCAAAACCAGTACCACCTGGGTGACTCTCACACATTAAGTACAGCTGCTGCAGGAAGTACAACCTTGGCTATCTCTGGAACACAGCCTCTTTATGCTCTCAGAAAACACCTCCCAGAAGATGTCACTTCAATGATGCTGTTCTCTTCTTAATCACAGCTAATATTTAGCTCCAACTAACCAGCATCAATAGTCCCAGTAATGCAAAGTTTTCACTTTAGTAGTTCTGGTATCTTGTTAATCAGCTGATTCTTCAGCCCCAGCTAACCAGAACCACAGAATCTTCACAGTCCAAAATAGCAATGGCCCTGAAAAGAGTCTTTAATCTTCCCTCTGAAATTTCACAAGCCAGGCCTCCATTTTCTGCACTGTTCTCAACATTATCTTCCAAGCTCCTACACAACATCCCACAAAGCTCTTAACACCGAATGGATCTTCTGGCCCAAAGTTCCAAAGTTTTTCCACAGTCCTCCCCAAAACATGGTCAGGTTGTCACAGGAATACCCCACTATTGGTACCAATTTGTCTTAGTAAAGGTTTCTATTCCTGCACAAACATCATGACCAAGAAGCAAGTTGGAGAGGAAAGGGTTTATTCAGCTTACACTTCCCACACTGCTGTTCATTACCAAAGGAAGTCAGGGCTGGAACTCAAGCAAGCCAGTAAAGAACATTCCTCCATGGCTTCTGCATCAGCTCCTGCTTTCTGACCTGCTTGAGTTCCAGTCCTGCATTCTTTGGTGATGAACAGCAGTATGGAAGTGTAAGCTGAATAAACCCTTTCCTCCCCAACTTGCTTATTGGTCACAATGTTTGTGCAGGAATAGAAACCCTGACTAAGACACCATCCACTCTCTCCTCTTTCCTCCATGTCCACCCTCTGCCTTTGCACCCAATACCACCAAAGAAAACAAACAAACAAACAACAACAATAACAGCCACAAAGCATCCCCGTGGAAGCTGCGCCGTATCACACTGCATCACACAGTGTACTCTTGCTCAAACAGCTTTACTTTCAAAGGTTCATTGCAGTGAGCCATTGGTCTGTTCTTAGGCCTCTGCCTTCTGCTACTCAGAAATTCAATACTGGATCCTCACCGGGATGCCTTTGCCCTACATTATGTAGTTACTGCAGTCTTGGTTCTGCAGGCCCTGAACCTTCACAGGCTCTAGAAATTCAAAGATGGGGTAGATGTTGGGGTGTGCCAGCTCAAAGCCCTGGATCTGGGCCTGGGAAGTAGCCGAGGTGGTTGGCCTGCTAGCTTTCCTACACCCACAACAGCAGTGTCAGTTCTACTGTGGTGCTCCGGTGAGGTGTAGGGGAATGTTCTCCTGAGTGATACAGCTGGTGAGAGGTGGGGCCACACGTCATCTGTTCTGAACCCCTTGGGGCCAGCTCTGTGAAACTTTTGGATACCGACATGGTTCTAGGCAGAAAGAAGCCCAGAGCAGGGAGATCTACATGGTTTTGGGGAGAAGTATGAGCCACTGACATCAACACAGACCCCTGCTGCTACAGTGCCATAGACTCAGACATGACCCTCAGTGGTAGCATAGTGAGGGACTTCATCAGGCCTCAGGCTACTCACATCAACCTGTTCCTCACCACTCTCCTGTCTCCAGTTCCAGCTCTCTTCAAAGTACACACACAATTCTGCTTCTCTTTCTCGCTCATCTCGCCACCATATATTTGCTCATAGTAGTGGCATCTTCCTGCCCAGAAGAAAACCTTTGTGCGTCTTCTGCCTTTCTGAACTGCGTGGCCGTGGACAGTCCCCACGAAAAGGATAGTTTTCTAAGGGACACAACTTACTTTGTTCTCTCTCTGCCTGGGAGGAGTGGGGTTTGTTGTATGGTATGAATGTGTTTTATACCTTATTTTACACTGGTAGCAAATTCTGATTGAGTTTCCATGAAATAGAAAGCTGAAAAGTTATTTTGCAACAAAAGAGGAAAACAATGTCAAGTACCTAGACAAAAGGAAGTTGTAAAATAGCATTAGGGAAAAATGCCCAGAAATGACTGGAAATGTAAGAACATTCAGCAGTTCTTATAGAATCTCCTCTGGAAGGAATCTATTTGGCTTTTGCTGAAGTACACACCTTTACAAAATAAAACTTGTCTGTTTGGTATGTATTTTGAGATTGGAATGGGACGTTTTGGAAAATACTTTCTTATTAATTTGAAGAGGAGAATATGATTTTATTAATCTATCCTTCTACCTACTCCTGACACCTCTCTCCCTTGCCCAGGGACACAGCTATTCTTCACTTTGAATCAATGTGCTGTGGGGACATTAATTCAGAGTAAGGAATAGCTGTGATGACATCATCCTAGATTCTCCTTTCTCATCCTCTGAGGCCAGAGTTTGCCCACGAGTGAGAAACGGTAATCATTCCGATAAACTAGTCATGGTTTTGGATGCCGCCGTTGCTGCTCTTCCATTTTAGAATAGAATCCAATTGACCACTCCGGACACTAGGATAGCTTTAATGATACATGTGTAATCTACAAATGTTGCAGAAGTGCCTTTGTCTGGCATCCTAGAATAGATAAGGAGGGAATTATAATTTGTAGAAGAACATTAACTCTTCGAGCCATTAGCCACAATTTTCATCCTTGTGATTCATACACATGGAAAATAATTTAAAGGAGGGAAGACATTTTGGGGTTCATGGTTTCTGAGTCTTAAATCTGTGTTCCTTTGTCCTCATTCTACACAGCAAAATAGCAGCATCATGGAAGAGGGGCATGAAGGAATCTAATGGCAGCCAAAAGGCAGAGAGGAACAACAGGAAGGGGCCAGGGTCAGATGTACCCTCATATGCTTAAGCTAGCAATACAGTCCACATTTTCATAAAACTTTGAATCCATCAATGGATGCAGCAGTTAGTTAAGACAGGATCCTCATCACCTAATCATCTTAGAAAATAACAGACATCCAAAAGTGTGCTTTTCCAAATCTCTTAGGCACCTCAAAACTCAGTCAAGTTAAAAACAAAACAAAACAAAACAACAAAACTAATGAACATTGTGGAGGGCTATGGAACACTATGTGAGAACTCCAAGTGTGCAAGGCCATGTATCAGGAGGAAGTCCAAATTACACACACAGCCCCTGGTTAAGTAATTTCATCTATAGACTCAACTGAAACCAGCTTGGACTCTCTCCAGCTCAGGAGACAGATAAGGCAGTGAAGAAATCTTTGTTTCTCAGATGATTCTGGTGTTGGACGCCTGACCTTTAAGATTACACCATATTTTTGCCAACTAGAGTCACCTGGCTGTGGGTCTATAACTGTGCAGGTGCAACAGATACACATTTGAAATATAGTAGTTTTGAAAGACATTTGCAGGAGACTGAACCCACCAAAAGCATCCAGAAAATGCCAAGTCTATCAAGATTGCAGCGGTATGCTGTGAAGTATGCCTGGGCTAAACTGGAACAGGCTGCTTAGCGTTGTATGAGAAGGGTGATTTTAAGGACAAGAGGAAGCACCCCCTTATTGGTGTGTCCTCGGGTCAAGGGCTTTATGGGCTACAGGGATGAAGAGTATGAACAGCAGCTGGAAGAGAAGTTATAGTCATTGGAATTAGTAAAAAAAATAGGGGCATACTTTATAGAACTTGCTCGGACCAGTTTGGGGTATCATTCAAAGATGTAGCATGAAAGCCCCCTATTTAGGAGCTAGAGAAATTACCCAAGGAGCTGAAGGGGTCTGCAACCCTGTAGGTGGAACAACAATATGAACTAACCAGTACCCCCTGAGCTCGTGTCTCTAGCTGCATATGTAGCAGAAGATGGCCTAATCAGCCATCATTGGGAAGAGAGGCCCCTTGGTCTTGTAAACTTTATATGACCCAGAACAGGGCAAGGCCTGGGCCAAGTAGTGGGAGTGGGTGGGTAGGGGAGCAGAGGTGGGGGGAGGGGTATAGGAAACTTTTGGGATAGCATTTGAAATGTAAATAAAGAAAATAATAAAAAATAAAAATTAAAAATTAAAAAAAAGCCCCCTATTTTTTGGAGATCTGTCAATCATTTCTCTTGGGTTGTTAAATTTTGGATATGAGTTTGATGAAGGCTATATAATTTTTAATCAGTTAAAGTCTATTATCTGCTATAAGACAAAAGAGAGGTCCATCTTCTCTCTCAATACCATTGCAACTGCTGAGAACATGAGCACTATGATGTCACTGATGCTGATTTGCTGCAGCGTTGCCAGGAAATCAATCTGGCCAACATCATCTACTACCCCCTGTAAGCATCCACCACCAGTGAACAGAGTGCCAGGATGACTGCCACAGACAACCGCAGAAAGAACGCTTCTGCCATGATTGACAAATTGGTTTCAATGTACAAATACATGTATCAGGATGTCATCACGAAGGAGTTGGTTGAAATCATCTCTGGGGCTGCTGCTTTGAATTAACAGAAATCAAGTTGCAGCCTCAGACAAGAGGTAAAGAAGGAAACCAGCAAGCTGATTTTAACAGATTGCCTGCTGTCTTTGTCAGAAGAAATTTGCCTATTGAGTTACAAAGACAGCAGGATATTTGTAAAGTATCTTACAACAAACAACTTACAATGAGAAAAAATTACCAGAAAAACCCAACCCTCCTGCATTATTTACAAATATTCTTATCCAGTAGCACAATCCTATTGATTTTTTTTTATTAGCTAGGTTTGTTGTTTTTTGTTTGTTTGTTTGTTTTTTATCTTTTTAAAATTTATTTTTATGTAGCAAGGGATGCCTGCTATACTGTGTAGATAGATTTAAGGAGGAAATGAATAAATAGCTGGGATAATATGATGTCAGGATAGTACTCTGAAGTGTCACTTCTGAGATAGAGGGAATTAGGTTACATGTTCTTTGTGGTTTTGCTGAAGTATAAAGTTATTAGGTGCCTTTAGTTTTTCAGTGTCACAGAATCACGTGATGTTTCACTTCAGCTCTTTAAATACTTGTAGTTGAACAGAGGAATTGATTTTTATATTCTCCTAAGGAGGATTAAATATTGCTTTCCACTGTACTCTAGTCTGTCTTTGGACATTTTCATTTTTAGTTACTAATAAATACCATTTCATGTTCCAGCTGTGATGTGATGAGATATGCTAATTTCCCTGCAGACCATCTGCACAGTCTCAGTGGCTTTCAGTTCTGCCAGGGTCTCCTTGGGGCTGGAGTGAAGGCCCACTCATTCATTGTTTGTGGGTTACATTTCCTGAAAAGATTTGGATCCCAACTTTGGATCAAATGAATATAATTTTAACACCAAAAAATTAGAAAATTAATGTGGTAAAATGAGCTTGGGTTTAAGAAGCTTTAACTTAGATCGTTCTTTTTTATTATAATAGCAATTCAGAGATTTTAGATGACTATGTAGGTTTTTTTTTTCCTAATTATGTCAGGGAGGAGAATGTCATTCAAGAACACTTGAAGTGCATTGTTTGGCTCTTTTATTCATTTCTTATTCAGAAATTACAAGACATCCCTCTTTGCCTTTATAAACATATAATCAAAGTTACTTGCTTATGAGGAAAATTTCTGAATCATTATTTTCTAGCACGTATAAACAAAAATTTAAAGTGGGTAAAATGCTTATAACTTCCCTGAATCTGTTAGAAATAGCTATTTATCTCGTCCTTTGTCTTACAACCAGTATCATGCAGCAGCATCATAAATTATGAAGTAGACTCCAGCCAAGGACGTAGGTAGGCTGGCTGCAGAGCTCCACCTCCCTCCCCTCCACATATAGACCTCCGGTTTTATCCTTAGCTCTGTAGGAGACCTCCAGCTTCCCCCTCTACTTTTCCCACATTTCTAGTGGATCTCGTAGATCTTCCCCTCTAATCTTCCTCCCTACTCATCCCGTTTTCCCTGACTCCAGATCAAGCAGGCATTCTCTAGGAAGCCAAGCCTGACAAAGAAGAAAGGCCAATGAAGCAGGGAGGTGAACTTCCCATCTTGACTATCCTTCTTTTTCCACACATTGATCTAATACCTCAGTCTAATCTCCAGTTCTATAGCAGACTACCTGTTACGACCTCTCCTCACTCTCTGCCCCCATTCCCAGAGGGCTAAGATCCTGGTAGAACACTTTGATTTCTTCCCTCCTCTTAATGCCCTCATACCTCCTCTCTTAGGCAACCCCACTCTGAACACACAGAAGCACAGTTTACTAGAAACCATCAGTGTCCACATCTATCAGGGTTCCAAAAGAATTTTCTATCAGGTCATGCACTGTCTTAAGAATCAGAGAAAGCAACAGAAACCAAAGAACAAAACATCCAACCAGCAAAGACAGGACCACATATCAGTACCTAGAGTTATAATCTTCTCCAACCCAGATGCCTATATGTCAGAGTGCAAACACAACCAATGACAGCAAGGAAATATGGCTCCATTGGGTTTTAGAAATCCTATCACAGTTGGCCCTGAGTACTGTAACATAGCTGAAGCACAAATCAAAGAAAGACTTTAATATAGCCTTTATCAAAGTGATAGAGAGTCTTAAAGAGGAAATGAATAATATCCCTTACATAAATCTATGTAAATATAAGCAAAGAGTAGAAGGAAATGAAGAAAATAATTCAAAACCCAAGAGAGGAAATAGAACCAATAAAGAAAACCCAAACTGAAGGAAATCTGGAAATGAAAAAAGAGGAATTCCAACAAGAAGCTCCAAGGCAAGGCTCACTCACATAATAGAAGAAACGGAAGAGAGACTCACAGGCATTGAAGACTCCATAAAAGAGATGGATACCTCTGTAAAAGAAAACATGACATCTAAAATCTTTCCTGTACAAACATCCAGGAAATCCAGGACATTAAGAATAAACCAAATCTATGAAGAGAGGATGGCAAAGAAACCCAAATCAAAGGGACAAAAACAAAACCATAGAAAAAAATTCTCTAAACTAATGAAGGAGATGCCTTTCAAGGTAAGAGAAGCATACAGAACATTGCATAGACTGGACTAGATAAGAAAGTTCCCACAGCACATAATAATCAAAATATTAAATGTACAGACCAAAGGAAGAATATTAAAGTTGCAAAGGAAAAAATACCAAGTAACATATGAAGGGAGACATATTAGAATAACATCTGAATTCTCAGTGGAGACTGTAAATGCCAGAAGTGCCTGGGCAGATGTGCTGCAGACTCTTGAGAGGCCACAGATGCCAGTCCAGACTATTATACCCAGCAAAACTTTCAATCACAGTAGATGGAGAAAATAAGAGATGCTACAATATAATCAGATTTAAGCAACATTTATCTATGAGTTTATCCCTATAGAAGCACTCAAAGGAAATTCCAACTTAAAGAAGTTAACTACATCCAAGAAAACAAAGGAAATAAATCATTTCAGACCAGCAAATCAATCAAAAAGGGGCAAAAATTCAAACATTCTCTCTCTCTCTCTCTCTCTCTCTCTCTCTCTCTCTCTCTCTCTCTCTCTCTCTCTNCTCTCTCTCTCTCTCTCTCTCTCTCTCTCTCTCTCTCTCTCTCTCTCTCTCTCTCTTTCTCATAGACACATACATATACACCTCCACCTCCACCTCCACCGTCACCACCACCACCACAATGACAACAACAAAAACGATAATAACAAGAATCAGCAAACACTGATTACTGATATCTATCATCATTAATAGTTTCAATTCCCTAATAAAATGACACGGATTAACAGAATGGAAGATAAAACAGGTCCATCCTTCTGCTTCCCTCAAGAGGCACACCTTAACATCAAATGCAAATATTACCTCAGCGTAAAAGGATGGAAAAAGATATCCCAAGCAAATGGACTTAAGCAACAAGCTGCAGTACCCATTTTAATATCTGACAAAATAGACTTCAAACCAAAATTAATCAGAAGAGATAGGAAAGTACCCTATGTACTCATCAAAGCAAAATCCAACAAAAGCACGTTGTAATTATTAACATCTATGCATCAAACAAAAGGATAACCAAGTTCATAAAAGAAAGAATACTCCAGTTTAAACTACATATTGAACCTTACCCACTGATAGTTGAGGGTCTCATTACTCTACTCTTAGTCAGCCAGACAAAACTAAACAGAAAGCTAACTGACATTATAAACCAAGTGTGCCTAACAGATATTTACAGAATATTTCACCCAAACACAAAAGAATACACCTTCTTATCAGCAACTCAAGAAACTTGATCCAAACCTAACGTTATATTCAAACTCAAAGGAAGTCTCAACAGATACAATAAAATTGAAATGATTGCATAAATTCCTGATCTTGGCTGCAGAAATAGTAAATACATAATTTTGATGCAGAGGAATGGGAATTAATAAAATCCATGCTGAATCCTTTCCCATTTTTAAAAGAAAATACAAATATATATTCAGATAAAAATAAACTATCAAATAATTCACATACACCTGAAAGACTCAAGTCAGTAATAAATATTGATACCCCACCTTTCTTATAATCATGAAAACTATGATTCTGCTGACTAAAATAGAAATCCTACCAAAACTGCACAGATGGGAGAGAGGTTCAGAATTTACCACAAAATAGAAATTTCTAAGATATTACACTCAGTTGTAGCAGGTTATGTTACAGACTATACATAACTCAAAACCCTTAAGTTGAAACCTTATCATAGCATGCTTTAGAAATACGCACATTGGAGATACAGACATTGTTGATGCACTTGGTGACAATGATCCTTCTGGGTTGAGTTAGACCTCTAGTTCAATATGGCTAAGCTTGTAAATGAATTCCTTGGCGATTGAATTAATGCATCGCATACATGGTGATGGTTAACATCGACTATCAACCTGCTGGGATTTAGAACCGCCATAGAAACAAATCCTTGGGCATGTCTGTGAAGGATTATCTAAGGTTTTGTTAGCTGGGGAAGCAAGGCCCTCCTTAAATGTGAACTGTACCACTTAAAGGGCTGGGTTCCAGGCTGAATATAAAGAAGAATGCTAACTAAATGTCATTTTTATCTCTTTTTGATTCCTATGCATGGATATAAGGTTACAACTTCCTTATGCTCCTGCTGTTATGCCTTCCAGGCCATGAAAGAAAGCATCCAATGGAACCGTGAGCCCAAACCCATTCTTCCTTTTCTACTTTGCTTGCAACAGGTAATTTTGTTGTGGCAATGATGCAAGAAGCTGATAAAATGTATTATTCCTGTGGGAGACACCATGATGCACCACAGCTTCCACTGTGAGATGTTTCCCATGCTTTTTATTTATTTATTTATGTTTGTTTATTTATTTGTTTATCTATTCATTTATTTATTTATTGTGTGTCCCGAGAGTGTGTTTCTTTCAGAGGGGAAGGAGGTTGCAAGGGCAGAGGGCAGATACAAGGGAACAAGGAGGGAAGTGAGATTGGGTACATGACCTGAAACTGACAAAGAACCAATAAAAAAGTTTAAAAAGAAAAGAAAAGAAAAAAATATGATTCCAAACCACAACCAGTAAAACTCAGGGAAACAATTCAGAATTAGTACAGGCCCATTTTCATCTTTGTACCCCCAACACTTAGCATCATGCATATTCAATAGGTGTTCATTGAATGAAGTAAACTATTGGGGACACACCTTTAACCACAGCACTTGGGAGGCAGGGGCAGGCAGTTCTCTAAGTTCGAAGCCAGCCTGGTTTACAGAGTGAGTTCTAGCATGTCCAGGGCTACACAGAGAAACCCTGTCCTGAAAAGTAAAAAATAAACTATGAAAATAAAAACAATGAAGTAAGAGTAAGCCCAGCATAGGTATGGTAGAGAAGGATCTGCCTCTTGAGGCACTTGATTTCTGATGAGAGCTCTTCATGGAGATCTCACAGTGGGGCTTTAGTGTGGTAGATAAATGTAGAGTCCCATGCTGCATTTATTTGGGGCTGAGTGGCTATGTAACCCATTGACTTGCCCAGTCTCTTCTTTAATGGGTGATACAGGTATACTAAGCCAACAGAGTGAGTGCAGGTTTGCTTCACTCTTGAATCTGAAAGCCCTTTTATTATAATGTACCCATAATGCCCTCCCAAGTTCCACAGTAGCCGATGTATAGGGAGGGGAAAGCACAATCTTGTTGACATTTTGAATTCACAAGCATTGTTCCTAAGTTGGGAGCCTTACTTGTACAAAATGGCAGATGCAAATAGACCTCTCAGTGGCTGGAGAGATGCTCCGAAGTGAAAGCAATTGCTGCTCTTGTAAAGGATCCATGTTCAGCGCCTAGAACCCACCTGATGACTAACAACCTTCTATGATTCCAGTTCCAGAGGATCCAACACCCTTTTCAACCTCCCCAAGCTCTGTATGGAAATGGTGTCAGGCACACAGGCAGGCAAAGCACGCATACACATAAAAATGGAAATTATACCTAGCATCTTACAACGTAGCCAAGAGCGACTTTCAGCTCTCAACCTTCCTGCCTCAGATTTGCCAGTGTTGGGATTACAACCATGTTACCATCACTTTGAGACAGTACAAGAGTCTTTTCTTTGTCTTTGAATTTTTATCCTATATTAAAACTCAGAAGTATTTATTCACGCTTAAATGTATGATGGAGGTCTAGATTGATTAGTTATTGTCTACGACAGCAATTACAAATCCAGGGATAATCCATATGCTGACTGCATCTTGAGCTCCTTTTTTTTTTTTTTAATTTTTCTTAGTCTTCTAAAATCTGTCATGTCTGAAATTTATTCTGAGATATACTCATATAGCAAGTGTGTCCTGGGACTTTGGGACCTACCATAAGCCATAGATGCGTAGAATATCTGTGTGTGGAGGAAAGCCTGCTGAGTGGAGGAAAGCCTGCTGAAGGAGATTGGTTTGTGTTGGGGTCCTTGTATAGTGCTCTGATCGTTCTGGGAATGATGTGACCACAGCTTTGCTGAAGGGCCCCCTCCAGCCATCATCTCTCTGCCATGTGCTCATTGCTAATAAAAAGACTGAGGTAGAAGGGTTAATTAAATAGTCACAGCCATTTCCTTCCCCAGACTTGTTAGCCATGACACACCTATTATAGACAATAGGCAAGAGAGGAGGGGGAAATAACATTGCAAGTCACTTTTAGGGTAAGATGTTAAGGAATACTATAAGGCTAGGGAAGTGGGTCTGTGGGTAAAGTGATTGCCACACAAGCATGAGGACATGAGTTTGATTCCCACAACCCATGCCATGGGTGTGATGGCACACATTCGTAACCCTAGTGATCCTACTGTGAGATGGGAGGCAGCTTTGTGAATGACTGGAGACAATGGGAAACAACAAAGGACTCTCAAACAAGGGGGAAAGACTGACACCTGAAGCTGCCCTCTGACCTATGCACACACGCGCACGCACGCGCGCATGCGCACACACACACTCACACACACACACTCACATGCACACACACACTCACACACACATGCACACACACTCACACACACATGCACACACACACTCACACATGCACACACACTCACACATGCACACACACACTCACACACTCACACACACACACACTCACACATGCACATACATGCACAATGCATGCACATGTGTGCACTGTAAAAAGAAAACAAAGTTAAAGAATACATAGTGATTTTCTTGCCTTTATTTCCACAGTTATCAAACCCACCTCTTTGGTAAACTCTGGGCTATTACCATATGGGCTATTGTGATTCTGTTGTTTGCATTTGTATATTGGTACAGGAAACAAATTGGGAACATAAGTTGGAGCTGTCAGTTTGTTTAGGCTCATCTCATCGGTGTTAGGTAATAAACAGATCATGTTTTAAGTGAACAATAAGAAGCAATTAATGTTTCAGTAACTTACATTACAAGAAACTTTGATGTGTCACAGTAGGCTAGAACATTCTGCAATGCCACAATGACTCCACACCATGGCGAATCCAGAGGCCAGGTCATAAAACAGCACCTACTGTCCTTGATTTGAGTTTGGTCTCAGGATGCAGAGCATTAAGGCCTTGAAAACTTGACAAAAACCTTTTAGAGAGGAAAGTGTACAGGGAGATCCCAGACCCATTCCTCTACCACACAAGAATATGGACTTTAAAAAGGCAATTATGGCCGGGCGTGGTGGCACATGCCTTTAATCCCAGCACTTAGGAGGCAGAGGCAGGCAGATTTCTGAGTTTGAGGCCAGCCTGGTCTACAAAGTGAGTTCCAGGACAGCCAGGGCTATACAGAGAAACCCTGTATCAAAAAAACCAAAAAAAAAAAAAAAAAAAAAGTATGTGTATGTGCATATGTGTGTGCTCATGCATGTATGTTGTGTGTGGTCACATGTATTTACAATATGTATGTGGAGGTCAGAGGACAATCTCAAGTATTGTTCCTTAGGCTCCCACCTTTTGTGTGAGGCAGGGTTTCTCTCCTTGACCTAGAACTTGTTTACATAGCCCAGAGAAGCTGGACCGTGGTTTGTAGGCATCTGCCTGTCCCTGCCTTCCATCTTCCAGTGGCTGGCATTGCACTAGTGTGCTTACCACACCTGACTTTTTCTGTGGGCTCTGGGGATCTGAAATGACATCCTCAGGCTGTCAAAGCAAATACTTTTCCCACTGAGTAGTCTTCCCAGCTCAGTTTTCCGCTTTCTCTTTAGTTTTTTTTTTTTTCCTACTCACAAGTCATCATTTCACATACTGGAACATAAGTAGAGTTTTAAACTTGTTTCTGATCTGCAGACCCATTTCTCTGAGGGCTCCCACCTCTGAAAGGGAATGAGCATCACTCTCACGGACATTGGGAGGATTGAAGTTCCACCCTGACAAAAAAATATCTGAGCAGCTTCTTTTGAACCAGAGTCATAGCATGTGGGGGATACAGAGGCTGACTCGAGAGTAACCTGATATAGTAGAACAATTCTGGAACCTTATTTTTAAGATCACTCCTAAAGAGAAATGAGTTTCATGTATGTCTTTTATATTAGGAAGAAACATTCTTTTAAAAACTAACTATTCATTGTAAAATGGGAAGAGTCATGACTGCAATTTCTGACTTTTTGAGAATAATTAAGCCATATAATTCTGTTCTGAGGAACAGTTCTCAACACCACATATACATACACATTCTACATAGAATCTAGAGTGTAGAAGCCCTCCTCTGTGCTTTGAAAATGAACCTTATCAGGGCTAAATTTCTATCTACATCCAACTGAGAACACATCTGAATGCTGACTTTATAGATGCCCTCAAAATAGTCCATTCTAATTGTGCTAAGAGTATACTTAACATATTTACAGTGAAGCAGATTTTTGCAGATCCATGACTTGAACAGACAAGAAAAAAAGTACAGAAGGAAAGCTAAGAATGAACATATTTATCACTTAAGTATATGAGCCCTGGAAGCATTATGTGGAGAATTTTATCAGGCTTGTTCTTGGGGCATGTCATATGTCTCCAAGCCACTGATTCCTTATTTCTATAAAATGAACTCTTCTATATTAATAGTTATAACTTCTTGTGGTAGTTGATTAATCCTCTCTAATATCCCTGGTATTGGGCGTGAGTTCCTCACTACTGCCCAGTAAAGACACACACACACACACACACAGAGAGAGAGAGAGAGAGAGAGAGAGAGAGAGAGAGAGCCTTATATTTATTTCATGTGCTTTAATCAGCTCAATGTCTGGGCCATTGCCAAACTTCTACGTTGCTAATGCCTCTCCTCTGATACTCCCAAGATATTACTCACTAAAATCTATATTCCATCTTTGCTACCCTAGACCCTATTGGAGGGGGGAATTCGGCTACTTTTCCTTGGCTATTATATGATCAGAATGCTTTCTCTTCTGCTGTTTTGAAGCCCGGATCGTATCCCTTTCCTGGAATGGTGCACCTCTCTCCCTCCTGCGTTTATTGCCCAGGAATCCTAAAAGTCCCCTCTCTGTCTCTCTGCCCAGCCACTAGCTGCTGGCAACTTTTCTACTCAAAGCCAACTGGGGTAGAGATCCTCAGCGTCTTAAATGCAGACACGCAAATTCCAATGTAATTTTGGGAACCCAATTAACATAATACAAGCAATAAACCAAATCCACAACAGTAACTGGATAAAATGACTTGTAAAATGCAAACCTATCGCAAGCATCAAGAGGAAGAAACCCCCTTCCCATCGTGGTAATTATAAATAAGTATGGTAAATAGTCTTATTTAATAAAGAGATGAGACTAACTCAACAGGGACAGTCATAGATGTTAAGAGGAGTGCACAAACTAGCTATGTGATGTGAGACACTGTCTGCACTCGAGTATGTACAAGGCAACTCAGTGAAGAGACAGACAGGGTTTGAAGGAGTTGGATTCTCATGAAAGGTGGAAGACTTGAGTGGCCCTTAAGATTCATTTTACACTTGCCAGTTTTGTGGAGTATAGGCTTCTGAAGTAGGACCTGATGATCACTTGGAGTTCCTCAGTTATGTCCCTCTTTGGGTCCCTGGCATGGGCATTCTCTCCCTGCTTTTCAGTTGCTTTGGATAAGGGGTCATTCATATTGCTGATTTTCTCAAGGAACCAGCTCTTTGTTTCACTGATTTTTTTTTTTATATTGTTCTTTTTGTTTCTATTTCGTTGACTTCAGCCCTGTTTGATAATTTCCTGTCATCTACTTTTCTTGGGTGAGTTTGCTTCTTTTTGTTCTAGAGCTTTCTGGCATGCTGTTAAGTCGCTAGTATAGATCTCTCTAATCTCTTTACGGAGGCCTTCAGTGCTGTAACCTTTCCTCTCAGCACTGCTCTCACCCTGTCCCATAAGACTGGGTGTGTTGTGAATTCATTTTCATTGACCTCTAGGATCATTTCTTTCTTTCTTTCTGCTTTGACCCAGTCGTCATACAGTTAAGACTTGTTCAGTTTCCATGAGTTTGTAGGCTTTCTGTTGCTGAATCCTAGCTTTAATCTGTGGTGGTCTGATAGCATACAGAGGGTTATTTCAACTTCCTTGTATACTGGAGAAAGTTCATGAGATGCTGAGAATACTTATATTCTTTTCTGTGTAGGTGCAGTGTTCTATGCATACCTGTTAGGTCCATTGGGTTCACAGTGTCTGTTAGGTCCATTATTTCTCGCCTAGTTTTTGTTGGGGTGACCTGTCAATCAGTGAGAGTGAAGTATTCAAGTCTTCAACTATTAGTGTGTGTGGTTCAGTGTATGATTTAAGCTTTAGTAATGTTTCTTTTAATATGTGGGTGCACTTATTGTGGGATCGATGTTCAGAATTGAGACATTATCTTGGTGGATTTTTCCTTTGATGAGTACAACATGTCTTTCCTTGTATCTTATGATTAATTTTGGTTGGAAGTCTATTTTGTTAGGTATTCTAATGGCTACACCAACTTGTTTCTTGTGTCCATTTCCTTGAAAAATCTTTTTCAACCATTTACTCTGAAGTAATATGTATTTTACTGTTGAAGAGTGTTTCTTGTATGAAACACACTTGTGTAGCAGAGGGGTGGGTACTCTTTTCACATCCATTCCATTAGCCTGTGTCTTTTTTATTGGGGAATGGAGTCTATTGATATTGAGATATGCAGCCACTTTGGAAATCAACATGGTGGTTTCTCAGAGTGTTGGGAATCAATCTACCCTAACTATACCACTCCTGGGCAAATACCCAAAGAGTGCCTCATTCTATCACAAGGACATTAGCTCAACCTTTATAACAACTTTATTTTTAATAGCCAGAAACTGAAAACAACCTAATTGTCCCTCAACAGAAGAATGACTAAAGAAAATGTGGTCCATTTATACAATGGAGCGTTACTCAGCTGTTAAAAATGACACCATAAACATTTCAGGGAAGTAGATGGAGCTGGAAAAAAGTCATCCTGAATGATGTAACCCAGATCTAGAAAGACAAACATGGTATGTACTCACTTACAAGTGAATATTAGCTGTAAAGTAAAGGATAATCATGTTACAATCCACAGACTCCAAGAGGCTAAGTAACAAAGAGGGCTCAAGGGGGGTGCATAAATCTCCCTGGGAAGGGGAAAGAGTATAGATATTGTGGGTGGCCTCAGGGAAGGTAGGGACAGGAACATGAGGAATCAGGTAGGGGATGGAGAATAGAGGGAGAGTTCTAAGAAAGATAACTGGAATTGGGGGGAGGAACATTTCAAGGGTGAGGTAGGAACATAGTGTAATGGTAACTCTCAGAATCTATAAGGGTGACCCTAGCTTAATTCCTTGCAATGGAGGATATAGGGCCTAAAACAGTCATCTTTTGTAATTGGGCAAAACTTCCAGTGGAGGGATTGGGACACCAACCCAACCACAAAAGCTTCCAACCTGCATTTTTCCTGCCTGCAAGAAGTGCTAGGGTGAAAGTGGTGCAGAAACTGAGGGAGTGGCCAACCATTGACTGGTCCAGCTTGAGGCCCAGGCCATGAAAGGGAACCCGTTTCTGATATTTCCTGGAGGGCCAGGACCCAGAGGCCGGACAGCCCAGAGACCTAGGATAAAAACAAACATGACTGGCAAAGAAAAAAAAAAAAGAAAAAAGTCACTGAAATATTTCCTAGTGATATTCTTTTATAGTCATAGACTGGTATCTAGCCCAACTGTCCCCACAGAAACTTCATCCAGTAACTGATGGAGACAGATGCGGAGACCCAAAGCCAAAACATTAGGTGGAGCTTGGGGGAAACTCGAGGAAGATGAGGAAGAAGGATTGTAGTATCCATAGGTATCAAGTACACCACAAGAAAATCCAGAGAATCAACTAATCTGGGTTTACAGGGGCTCACAGAGACTGAACCAACAATCAGAGAGCCTGCCCGGCTCTGATTCAGAGCCTCTGCATAGATGTTATAGTTGTGTTGCTTGGTTTTCTTGTTGGACCCCTAACACTGCAGACGGGGGCTGTCTCTGACCCTTTTGCCTGCTTTTGGAACCTTTATCCTCCTACCGGGTTGCTGCTTCCAGCCTGAATATGAGGGGAGATACCTAGTCTTATTGCAACTTGATATCCCTGGGAGGCCTGTCGCTTTGTGTGTAGGAAAACGGAGGAGGAGTGGGTTCAGGGAAGAGGGAGGGTGGTGGGGACTGGGAGGAGAGGGGGGAAACTGTGATGAGGTGTGATGTATGAAAGAATAGAAAAATATTCTCTCTCTCTCTCTCTCTCTCTCTCTCTCTCTCTCTCTCTCTTTCTCTGTCTCAGTCTCGCTCCGTCTCTGTCTCTCTGTCTCTCTCTGTCTCCTCTCTGTCTCTCTGTGTGTGTCTGTGTTTGTGCACACTCATATTCTTGTGTGTAGGGTAAGTTTCCCTAATTGCAACACTTGTGCATGTAGGTGCTGGCAAAGACCAGAAGAGGGCATGGGATCCCTTGGAGTTGGGAGTTACAGGTGGGTGTGAACCTCTTAATCTGGGTTCCTGGAACTGAACTCACATCCTCTGCAAGCAAAATCCAAGTTCTTCACCCCTGGCCCATCTCTCCAGACATGGATCTTTTATTCTTTCGAACATCTAAATGCAAAACAGAGAGCTTCTGATGCTTAGGGAGGCAAAGCTACTTTACTTAGCTAGTCAGTCTCTCTGCTCGTTGCAACTTATTTGTAATACTGGAGAGAAAAACACCCCTAACACCTAAGCACTCTAAAAGGAAGCAACGAATACACAATAAATATATCTGCAAGAAATAGTAACCTCTCTGCAACAAACAAACAAAAACAAAGAAATAAAAACCAATGGCTGACTCATGGAACAACCGGGATTCATCTCAAACACATTAGCTAGAGAAAGGAACCAGACACAAAATGCAATATTTCTGTGACATTCAAGGCCAAGGCCAAAAACAACTTATCTCTCTGGGAGGAGCCAAAGCACAAGTTGGCACTGACAGAGGACCATTGACTGAGGAAGAGCTCTTGGGAACGTCCTAAGGTTGGTAGTCTATAACTTCATTGGAATATTGAGCACATTAGTATATCCAACTGTGCCTTTACTAGATGGGCATCTTACTATATGTATTTGTACCATCCCAAATACTTCAGTTTACTTATACACCATTGGATTGCCCAGTGGGTATTTCTTTTTCTCTTGTCTTCTTGGATGTAAATTTTATCTTCCTAACTATAACGCATGTTGATATCTCCAACCTGCGCAGTGGAGCTGGGAAAGCCTACATCAAGTACACGTTTGATTTTTATGTTCAACATCACCAGGTCAAGGTCAGCTCTGGCCCTATATGATTTTTCTAAGAGCTATCACCTGAGGACGGTGGTATGAGGAATTATCCATGGGAGATTTAAATTTGTGTGAGTACGCAGAGTCCCAAATTCAGCTTGTGAAACCAGATAAGAGGAAGGTAGTCAATAGTTCAGTAAGTTTACATCTTCTTCAATAAAGTGAAGCCATTTTCAATGCCTCCAACTCTTCAGTAATCAAGAACATGCAAACAATGTCTTTTCAAATAATAAAAATAGGATTGTAGAAATAGATAAATATCGGTTAGGACTCACCCAATTATTCTCGAAGTGATATACACATACTGATAATTTTATCTTCCAGTACCCTGTAAGGCAGACGGTATCACACTCAGACATAAGAACACTTAGTCTCACACACACATACACACACACACACACACACACACACNCACACACACACACACACACACACACACACACACACAGGGGGGGGAGAAGGAGAGGGAGAGGAGAGAGTGTCTGCCTGTATGTATGTAGGTATGTATGTAGGTATACTGTATGCCTGCTGTGTCTGTAAAGGTCACAGAAGGTGTCAGATCTCCCAGAGCTGGAGTTTCGGTTGGTTGTGAGCCACCATACAGGTACTGGGAATTGAACTTAGATCTCTGAAAGAGCAGCCAGTGCTCTTAACCGCTGAGTCATCTCTCTAGACCACTATGGGATGGGGTGGGGGTGTGCAGTAATTTAAAGGGACATTGGTCATCATCATGCTGACACTCATTTACAGATAATGAATCTGAGGCCCATAAAGGTTAAATGACTTCCTAAGTCATTCATCTAATTAGGTGTAGAGTTGGAACAAGAAGCCATATTTTAAAAATCCCAGCCCAGGGCTTTTCTACCACATCAAAAAAATTAATTGAATTTTTTCCATGTAATGCCCAATTTGAAATCTATGCCCCAGGGAATTGTTGGTTAGATAGTCATAGTGTTATGAAATTCAAGTCTTGAATTGGCCTAGAGATACCCTGCAGCCCTTGCTCCCAAATTCATACAGGGTCAGTCTCACACCATTCCATCCAGACAAGGATCTTTCCCAGTTCTTAAAGCCTTCCAGATGCATCTCAACTGGATTTCCTAATTTATTTTCCAGAGCAAAAGAGCAGGATTTGGAAAATAGCCTAATATGCATAACCCATTAATAGCCTCCCAGGAGACAGATGAGTCCGAGCCCTGAATGTCCAAAGCGCTTTAATTCAGGATGGATTGCACTGAAGCCCTGGGGATTATTTTCATCGGCATGGACTGTGAATATGAATTGCCTTTCATGCCAGGCTGCTTTGACTGTGAAGGGAATCTTAGAGAAGATTTAACGTGGGACCAAGCAGCAGAATCTAACTGATGAGAAGGAAAGTAAGCTGGAACGAAGGTGAACAAATATCTCCTCCACGCCCTCCGAACTTCTAATAGGTATCACATGGCTTCTCCCTTTCACTTCCTTCCTCTGTTGTAATTCACAAAAAAACATGTTCAGTCTACAACTTGTTCTCTTTTGAGTGCTCTTCCAGTCTGGCTCTCAACTAGGTGACATGTCTGAGTCTATAGCTGGTTCCCTTTCCAACCGTGTATTTACATAGATAAAGAGATGAAGTGGGATGCCCAAGGGGCAACCCAATGAAGGAGAAGTTGTGTATCATCCAGGAAGCATCAGTGGTTCCTTCTCTACCTGGAAGGATGCCATATATCTCTGAATATGGTGGAGCTGAATTCATGTGCTAAAATAAATACTCTGTCACCCGTGTTCCAAAAGGTTCCCTTACAAGTCCCAGAGGGTTATGTCACTGCAAAGGAGGAAAAGAAAAAAAGGAGGAAGAAAAGAGGAGACCCAAGCTGAGAGGCAGAGGTGTACCACTGAAAATGTTCCCCCGGCAGTTAAAAGAAATAAGGATATTTGCTCTTTATCACTCCTATCTAACTGCGTGTTAGAAATCTGGGCTAATGCAATAATACAGGAGGACAGAAAAAAGCAGTCTCATTTAAAAGAAAGAAGTAAAAGTGTCAGTGGTTGTGAATGAATTGGTTCTTGGTGGAAAAAAAAAATTGCAAGTCTCTACAAACAACTTAAATTTAACAAATCTATTTAACGGCCCGGAGAGCAGCAGGAAAGAAAATCAACTCTGTACGTACAGGCCTGTTACAAAGTGAAAATGAAATCTCACAGCTGTTGTGACTTGCCTAGCATCAAGGATCATTAAATACCAGAAAATAAACCTTTAAATGCCTGTGAATAATCAGGGAGAATTTGCTCAAACATTCAAATAAATTGGAATGTGTAATTACTCAGGTGACACAGAGCTGTATGCTATTGGTTTAAACTAATATTGGGTCAAAGATAGTGAATGGAGAATAATTTTTGGTGGGCTTGAAATTAGCATATGAAAAGCAAGATGGCTCAGGGGTAAAGGAGCTTGCTGCAAACGCCTGGGTACCTGAGTTCAAACACCACAACTTATATAAAAGTGGAATGAGAGAACTGACTCCAAAAAATTGTCCTCTGCCCTCACATGCTAAATAAATTTTAAAAAAAATTAACTGGAAGGGCCTTGTCTCTAATACAAGCTGTTTCTCCATTATTCTCTGGCCTTTCTTTGTTTTCACAGTTCAAATTAAAGGTCACTAATATGTATTTATTTACTTATTATTCATCTTCACTATCAGACCATGAACTCATGGATGAAAGCATAGTCTATTGTTGTTAGTAATTGGTTATAACCTAGCACAATGCTTTCTACATGGCAGACATTCAACTAACATTTGCAAAATAGCTTAAGTTAATGGATGAGTCAAATGTACTCAATAAAAAATATTTGAAAACTGGGGGTTCTTAGTATTCCTCTTATAGAACATGCTGAAATAAATTTTATGTATGTTAAAATGTATTAAACATACAGACAAAATATTTTCAGATGAAATGATACGTAATATTAAAACAAGGACAAGGGTATTATGAATATAAAACAGTAGCAATGACCAGGGGAAATATATGTGGTTCTTCAAAGCATTGAGCTTGGTATGCAAAACGGTCTCATGAAAGAAATTTGAAACCACAACAGCAGATTGGAAGGAATATTTACAACAAACAGTGCAGAGAAAAATAATTTCTTTGATATACTAAAATAAGCAAAGAACTAATAGCCTTGAAATAAATGCAGTAAAGCACATGAATATACAATTCATAGCATAAATATCAGTGTCTCAAAATTATGATAAAATATCAATTGATTATGATGTTAAAATCAAATAGAAGATAATTTACATTCATCAGTACAATATTTAGATGCTTGGTATTAGTGAGTTTGTGAGAATAACTAATAGAGCTTGTAGAAAAAATAGAAGTATGTATATAGAACTTTAATAAAATTGAATAAATTGTTCATCTCAGAATCTTGACATTCAAAGGAATGTACTAAGTGTTATATCCATGTTTAGATCATGAAGTTGAAAGGCATGATAGTAACCACCACCACAATGTAAAAAAGTCATAATTCCTTCTGGTTTTTTATACTGAAAGATTTGCCTCAATTCCTCATGCCTCCTGAAAGTAGGGAATAAAGTGCAGTTGATCTCAGTTGAAAATTTTACCCTCTCTCTCCCAGTCATTTGGATTTAAAGTCTTCCTCCAGCTTCATCCACTCGAGTAACATCTCAGATAGAGGGTACCTACTTTCTGCCCTTGGATCAGTTGTGAAGCTCTCTCTGCAATAGTCTTGATTCACTGCAAAGAGAAGTTTCTTTGATGAGGATGAGAGCTACACTTATCTGTGAGTATAAAGGTAAGTATTTAGAATGCAATTAGAAATCATTTTGGTTTAAGAAAATGACTGTCTTATGCTGTCTTCTCAGGTCTGTGAATTTTCCAGCCATGGGTAGATGGCTAGGCTTACAGTACTAGACATGAATTATGCTCTATTGAGTGGGCCTCAAGTTCAATTAGACAGCTGCTGGTTACCAGCAAGATAAAAATGACACTGTTGCACTACTGGGGATATTTTGCTGGTCCAATTATTGTTGTGATTCATAGCCGTTACTATTAGGTAACTCTACCAATTGTTGCTCCTATTCAGCAGCTTGCGAGCATCCCCTGATACTATGAGAGCAAGTTCTTGTGGAGGGGGTTTCCATGTCAGTTCTAGCTTGACTCCTCCAGTTCTATGTCTTAAGCGTGCCAAGTCTTCAGCCATAGAGTTCTACCTACAAGTTCTGCAAGAGAACCAAAAATGATGACTAACTGTTTTGGAAGACACTTGTGTTCCTGTAACCAACAACTCTAGTGGAGGTTTCCCATGCTTGGCAATGATTTTAAATTAAAAAAAAATCAGAAAAATAAGTTGGTATTTTTGTGTCCCAAAGGTAGACTACAACAGTGTGGTAGAAGTAATAAACAAACACATCACTCTGCACAACACTCAAGTCCAACTGGATCAAAGACTTTAACATAAAACAATACACCAAATCCGATAAAAGAACTTCCTCTTCTATACAGAATAGTGTGGAATAGCCTTAAACTCACTGGGAAGGGAAACAACTTCCTGAACAGAGCATCAAAAACTCAAACACAGAGATCAACAATTAATAAATGGGACCCTGTGGAAACTGAAAAGCTTCCGTAAGGCAAAGGACACTGTCAGATGGACAAAATGGCAACTTATAGAGTGGGGAAAGATTTTCACCAAATCAACGTCTGTCAGATTGCTGATATCCAAAATATATTAAAAAAAAAAAAAAACAACTCAAGAAACTCGACTTCAACAAACCAAATAATCCAATTAAAAATGGCTTATAGATTTGAACATAGAATGCTCGATAGAGGAATCTCTAATGGCTGAGAAGTACTTAAAGAAATGTTCAACATCCTTAGTCATCAGGGAAATAAAAATCAAAGCAACTCTGAGATTCCATCTTAACAAATGTCATAGTGGCTAAGATCAAAACCTCAAGCGACAGCTCATGCTGGTGAGGATGTGGAGCAATAAAACCGCTTCTCCATTGCTGGCGGGAGGGCAAAGTTGTATAGGTGCTTTGGAAATCAATGTGGTGTTTTCTCAGAAAATTGGGACTAGATCTACCTCAAGACCCAGTTACACAACCCCTGGGCAGATACCCAAAAAATTCTCCACCATACCACAAGGACACTTTTCCAGCTAAATTCATAGTAGCTTTATATTTAATAGCTAGAAACTGAAAACAACCTAGATGTCTTCAATAAAAAAAAAAAAAATACACAATGAAAACATGTGGTTCATTTATGCAATAGCAAACTACTCAGTTATTAAAAACAAGGGTGTCATGAAATTTGCAGGAAAATGGATGAACCTAGAAACTATCCTGAATGGAGGTAACTCTGACAAAGACAAACATGGTACATAATCATTTATAAGTGGATGTTAGTCATAAAGTACAGGATAATCATGCTATAATACACAAATCTAAAGGAGCTAAGTAACAAGGAAGGACCAAGGTGGGGGAGGGGGACACATCCATGTCACTGAGGAGAACTAGATTTAACATCTGTGGTGGGTGGAGAGAGGGGACAGATTGGGGTTGAGGAGATAGAAACAGGGAGGGTGGAAGTGGGGGGGATGGAGGGCAAGAGTACTGGGAGAAACAACTGAATTGGGGGAGGGGCATCTCTGGGATGAGCTAAAACCCAGGACAATGGAAACCCCTAGGAATCTGTGAGGGTGACCCTAGCTAAGACTTCTAGCAATGGAGGATATGGAGATTGGACCAGCCATCTCCTGTAACCAGGGAGGATATGGAGATTGGACCAGCCATCTCCTGTAACCAGGCAAGACTTGAGGGAATGGGACATCAACCCAACTACAAAACCTTGTTCTGCCTACAAGATGTGCAGGGGTAAAAGATGGAGTAGAATTTGCAGGAAGGACTAACTGGGCCATCTTGAGACACATATCATGAGAGGGAGTCTGCCCCTGACACTATTAATGGTATTTTACTATAACTGCAGACAGGAACCTAGCAAATCTGTCATCAGAGAGGTTTCACACAGCAACTGATGGAAGCAGATACAGAGATCCACAACCAGATATTAAACAGAGCTTGGGGAATCCTGTGGAAGAGTGGGAAAAAGGATTGAAAGAGCCAGAAGGGTCAAGGACACCACTAGAAAACGCACAGAATCAACTAACCTGGGTCCATAGGGGTCACAGAGACTGAACCACTCACCAGAGGGCATGCATGGGGTAGACCCAGGCCCTCTGCACATAGATAAGTTGTGTAGCTGGGTCTTCATGTGGGACTTCTAACAGTGGGAACAGGGGCTGTTTCTGATCGGGCTGCCTTTTCTAGCCTCAACAGGAGAAGGTGAGCCTAGACTTACTGCAACTTGATTTGCCAAGGGTGGTTGATATTCATGGGAGGCCTCTCTTTTATAAGGAGAAGAGGAGGCATGGTAGATGGGGGAGGGGCAGGAACTGGTAGGATAGGAGGAAGGGGAAGCTGAGATCAGAATGTTAATTAATAAATAAATTTTAAAAAAGAAAAAAATAAAGCAACAAAGGTGAAAATTACCTCTGATTGTCTTTAACACCCTGAGTGGGACTCTGCTATTGGTGTCATACAGAATCCCACGTCATACCTCTGTCCTGTGTGATACATAGCCTTGGAACGTCAGAAAAGGTATTGTCCAACACCAACTCAGTTATTGCTTCTGAATATTCCACAGTTTACTATTTTCTTTTAATTCCAATTGCATATATGACACACATTCTTAGGGATCTATTTTCTACCAACAACTTGCAAGGTCCAACAGAGAATCAAATTTTCGTAGGGACAATTTTCATTTAAACCTAACTCTCAAAAACATCAATCCTACTCTCTTATATCAAATGCCAAGGCTGTGTTCCAGAAGTCCCTCTTGCAAGTGCATGATATCTGTTGTTGACTTGGAATCTAACATGAATGTAGTTCAGGAGGGCCTCACAGAGAACAACCCTTGGAAGGAAAAGTAGCCAATAGAAAATGGTGTAGTGGAGGAAACTTGAAGCATGCTATGCATACTGGCTCTTGAAGTGCTTTTGGGAACTGGAGAGATGGCCTAGTAGTTAAGACCTACTGCTAGTCTGTCAGAAGACCTGAGTTTTGTTACTAGCATCCCTTTCAAGCATCTTACCTATAACTCCAGCTCCAGAGGATCCAGTGCCCCCTTCTGGTCTCTGCAGGCAACTGCATTCATTTGCGCATAGGCCTTTCCAGGCACACATGCATCCATGTAATATTAAAGAACAACCAGACTTAAACAATTAAAAGTAAAAATGTCGAAAAAATAAAAAAATAAGAGTAAAAATGTCATCAGCATACAGAATCTCCTTCTAAGTCCCGTGAGCGTTGAGAAATGTGCAAAACCTCATTCTTTCAGCAATATGAGAGGAAACTAGGAAACAACATAGAACAAAGGATGCGACAGCTCCCTTATTTCAGGTGTCACAGGCTAGGAAAAAAGGAAGTATGGAGCAGACTGAAAGGGATGAAATGCATGAGACAGACAGAGAGGGTGAGTCCAGCACCTCCACACCGACTGAGAAATTCACAAAAGGTGGTCGGGGGAGACCCTTTGAGAGGCCAAGGTTTAACTAAAGGGATTGGGCCAACGTAGAACACAGAACAACAAACGCTCCACAGTGTCAGTCCAAGTGTGATGCCTTCTCTATCCAACCTCCCTGACTATTTCATGATAGTTTATTCTTTGGACATTGAATATGCTACTAGACTAATCCATAGGTTCCCAGACACAATAATTGAGACTCTGCACATCAACATGTGGCAAAGAACATCTAGTCGGAGGCAAATAGATTTATAAATTACACAATCATTTCTTTAGAAACTAGAACTTTATCCATTCCCCAGTTGAGGGGCATCTGGGTTGTTTTGAGTTTCTTGCTATTATGAATAAAGGTACTGTGACATAGCCGAGCAAGCATCCTTGTGGGATGGTGGAGCATCTTTTGAGTATATGCCAAGGAGCGGTATAACGGGGTTGTGAGGTAGAACTACTTTCATTTCCAGAATGGTTGTACAAGTTTGTACTCCCACTAGCAATGGAGGAGTGTTCCCCTTGCTCCACATCCTCACTGGCATATGCTATATCACTTGAGTTTTTGATCTTAGTCATTCTGAGGGGTGTAAGATGGAACCTCAGAGTCGTTTTAATTTGCATTTCCCTGATAACTAAAGATGTTGAACATTTCTTTAAGTGCTTCTCAGCCATTTGAGGTTCCTTTGTTGAGAATTCTCTGTTTAGCTATGTACTTTTTTTTAAATTGTGTCATTTGTTTTTTGGCGTCTAATTTCTTAAGTTATTTATGAATTTTGGATTTCTCTGTCAGATGTAGAGTTAGTGAATAAAACAGTGTGTTCCGGGGCTGGTGAGATGGCTCAGTGGGTAAGAGCACCCGACTGCTCTTCCGAAGGTCTGGAGTTCAAATCCCAGCAACCACATGGTGGCTCACAACCATGGGTAACAAGATCTGATTCCCTCTTCTGGAGTGTCTGAGGACAGCTACAGTGTACTTACATATAATAAATAAATAAATAAATCTTTTAAAAAAAGATTTTTTTTAAACATGTATATATATATATACATGTTTCTGTGTGTAGGGTGTAATTGTGGGTACACACTATGGCTTACATGTGGAGATCAAAGGGTATTCAACCTTGAGTGTAAGTTTTCATTTCCCCTGTGATAGGACCACTTTGTTCATCTTTGAGTACAAAAGGCTAACTGTCCCATGGCATTCTAGGATTTTCCTCTCTACCTCCCATCTCAGCATAGGAGCACCAGGCTGTGCTCTACCATCTTTAGCTCGGGATGGATTCTGGGGATCCAAAACAAGGCCTTTCTGCTCGTGTGGCAAGTGCTTTCTCCACTGAGATTCCTCTCTAACCCCAGCAAAGGATGACTCAAGGTTTCTCTATACACTTACTCTTCCACAGAGAAATGTTAGCTCCTCACACTAATATGTATGTGTATGTGCCTGTGTATATGTATATTTACTATATATTTTTTAATATATATTTAAAAATACTGAAAATTTGCATGGTAGTCTGCTGATTAGAACTCTATGATGTAAATCATGCTTAGCTTCTAATCACACAATAAAGAGTTCACCTTGACTATAAGAATTCTTTACATTGTCAGTTGATGGAAATTCCCTCAGATATAAGTAAATGAAAGAGAATCTTGATGCTATTAGCTTCTCTAATTAAAAAAAAAAAAGTTCTGCTTTTTAAAGATTGACCAAGAATTCCCAGAACAGAATTAAAGTTGTGCAAAAATGGTGTTAATAAAATAAATCCCTGCTAATGAAGGTTCATTTTACATGCTCCTAGAATTCTAAATCAAGTTAAATTCTTTGGGAAAATACCTTTCAGACTTAAACGGTTGTATCCCACACAAAGTGGAGGAGTTGGATATTTAATCAATGTAGCTATACAAATTGAGTAATTTAGGTACAAAGTAGATGAGAATAGAAGTCTGGTGGAGGAGGTTTAATTATCTGATTTAGCAGAGGAGGTTGATTAAATCTACTAAATCATAGTCTGTTCTCTCTTTGCATCCAAATACAAAGAAACCAGACAAGGTTTTTTTTTTGTTTTTTTTTTTTTTCCCCACTCTGAGAACTTTATCAGTTCAGAGGTAGGAGGGGAAACTGGCGAGTGCCATTTTGTTGTCACCATCATACAGACTGCTTTAATAATTCAGAAACTAATTGCCCTCCTGGCACTAAATACAATTTTAGCAGCTGATCTTCCAGTCTTTGTATTCAGCCACGCTCCATCCAGGACTTCTGAAATCTTTCTGTTGAATCTCTCTAACTGGATGTTACTCTCCGTCTAAAAGGGAAGACCACTCCTAGTTCTTGATTTCTCACAAGAGGACCAACAGTCTTCTCACCATCTGAGCTATAAAACCAAGTCTCATCTCTCCTCCACCACTCAGCACTTTTAACAGTCAGTGAATCACCATGCTCTATAAATAGGCATGAAACTCTTCTCCCACCCCACCCCACCCCACCCCTTTGACTACTGTCAACTCATGAATTTACACGGACTGAAAGTACAGAGAGGATCATGAGATGATTAGTGGTAATTGTCAACTTGACAGAACTTAGAATTAGCTGGGAGATGAGCCCCTGGGCATGCCTGTGGTGGATTATCTTATCCTCACTGATCTGAGGAGACCCATCTTAATTGTGGATGGGAGCATTTCTTGGGTTGTACCCTGGACTTAATGAGGAGAGACATGGAGCTGAGTACTTGCTGTCATTCTGACTGTGGACATGTGACATGCGGAGCTTGAAGCTCTTGCCTCTGTGACTTCTCTACCCTGATGCACAGTACCCTGGCACAGCAAGCTAAACAAAGCTTCCTGCTGAGCGAGCCTTCTGCTGCCTACAGTCTACATCAAGAGGCTTTCAATTTATGCCTCATCTCTGAGACTTTCTTTATCCATCTACTCCTTCCTTCCTTCCCTCTCTCCTTTATTCTTCTTCCCCCCCCAACCCTTTCATCTCTCCCCACTTCTCTTCTGTACCCCAGACTTCAACTTCGAAATATCTGAGGTGAACATTAAGTTCATGATGCCCCAGTTGCGGCCTCCCAAGTGTTGTGATTACAAACATGAGCCAGGATTCCATTCATTTCTTTTTCTAAAAAACAAAACAAAACAAAAACACAGTTTATTCTAATAAACCATAGTTCAACAGTTATCATTTTATAAGACAATGGTTCCACATTACCCAATCAAGGTCAGATTTCCTTTAGAATTTTCCCCATTTCCTGTATGATCTGTATGCTTCTGGAACTTTCCCCACTAAGTCATCTTTCTCAGAAATATTGGACTCTCCCCCTCTAGAGGAGCCTGCTGTCCTTACTCCATGACAGCAGCACTTTGAGCTCCTCTGACACCTGTTCTGTGTTCATCTTCTTTGGTCACTTGACCTTTGAGGGCTTTAGATCCTGTCTACAAGTTTATTCTCAGAGAATGAGATTAAGCATGAAAAAGGTCTATGTGCCTTGCTTCCTAATGAAACAGGTGTCTAAGATCTTTTATTTCCCCCATGTATCTTTGGGAAAGCAAATATATATATATATATATATATATATATATATATATATATATATATATATATATATATATNTATATATATATATATATATATATATATATATATATATATATATATCTTGATGGAGATTAAACCCAGGCATTTAATTTCATAGTTAATCATATTCTTCAGTTTTTTTCTTAGAAGTTGTTTACATTCACTTATGTATTTTGTAAACATATTATTTTATTAATTAAAACTGTTTCATGACATTTTCACACGTGTATTCTAATTACTCTTAACTCTAATTTTCTGTCCTAGTTATCACGTCTTTGAGTCAGGGAGCATGCCTTTATTGTAGAGCCCCTGTTACAGAACATTTGTGCAGAGCACTTGCAAAGTCAATGGGAATTCTGGGGGATATTTATTTCTGATGGTGGACTTACTAAACCAGTGATGATCTCCGTTTACCATCTTCCGGTAGTATAATCATCAGATATATTTCTGCTAAACATTCTTATCTCCTGGGTGTGGATTGGGCAAACACCTTTTTTGTGTTTTTTAGTTCAGTTGGCATTTCTGAGTACTCTTTTGCATTTATTTTTTCTAAGTAGGTTGATTCTTGATACTTAACTACTTTATGCTCAGCCATTCACCATAGAGATGTGAATCTCTATGAAAACATCAGCTAAGAATACTTCAGCATAATATATGGTTTAAATAACAGCTAGGAAGCTATTATCTCTCGTTGATCCTAAGAGACTTCTAGGTCACTGTGTCAGAAACAGGGTTATTTATATACTCAGAATTCTGTCTCTTTAGGAATTCTGAGTTGTAATAGAAATGGCACAAAACACAACGGATTATAATCTGGACCCCAATGAAGTACATATCTGAAATACACATTAGTTTGTTTAAATATCCATTAATACACCCTACATTCCTCAGTGGGCCAGCTTCACATGGACTTGTGTTTACAGAAGATGCACCATAAGTTAAAACCAAATCTATGAGTCTAATAGTATCACTGGAGATCTCATCACTTTTACACTTATGTAGCGTTTGACTTACTTCAATTATTATTGTTATTGTTGTTGTTTTATTGTTATTGTTATTATTTGTGTGTCCATGACTTATTTCAATTTCTATTATTGTTGTTTTTATTATTATTGGTGTGTGACTTTAATTATTATTGTTATTATTGTTGGTTTTATGATAATTTTATTATTAGTGTATGTCTGTGTGTGTTTGTGTGTGTGTGTCTGTCTGTGTGAGGTGAATGGGAGTGCATACATATGTGTAAGTCAGAGGACAACTTTGTGAAGTCAATTACCTACTTTTAATATAGGTCCCATCTCAACTTTGATATTCAGGTTTGCATAACACACCCTTATACCTGCCCTTTCTCCAGGTCCTGAGTTTGTCGTATTTTAAAAATAATCACTGATACATTTTAAGTGAGAGTGTCACCGGGCAAGGGGGTTTTAGCTCGTTAGCCAGTACCAGAGTTGTATGTAAAAGGGCTGAGTAGAACTATGCCTGAAATTTTGGGGTTTCATTTCTGATAGCTTTTTCAAGTTCATTTGAGAATGTAATCGTTGTTAACAAATCATCAGCAAACACAATGAAAACCAGCTAGACACGTTTCCCCAAGAAGATGAACACTGTAACATTGTGCATATACAACACTTATGGCCAGTTTTGCCAAAGAGACACTGACACCTGTGTGGCCATAGTGGAAAGACAGAGGCAATGCAAATCACCCATGTTTCTAATAGAGAAGACTGGAAAACGACTTAAAAGGGAGGAGCATTTGTTCTCTCCACTTCTTCATTCTAATCCCAAGCAGAAAGTATTTCTACCGAAATGAGCGGGAAGGTGGGCAATTAGAGAGTGTGGGATTCAGCCTTTGATTTATTTCCCTTTGATCTTTGATCATCACGGCCCACAGCAGGTATGAATTTTATTAACTTCATTTGCCATTAGTTCGAGAAGTCATACATTTCCTCAAAATAAACTCATTTTTAAAATCCCGAACGAAATGTTTCAAGACTTAAAAACGCAAATATGTCATGGCTTGGCTGTATTCAGCAAATTCCTAGAATCAATCAACCAAGAACAGAGTCATTCCTGTTGCTGGGGAGGAAAGTGAAAGCCCAAATGGAAAGCAGGATGAAGAAGCAAATGTCAGAGAGGGCTCACAGCATCCACTCGCCTCTCGCTTTGTAGGGCTGTGGTGTCTTAATGAGGCCGAGGCATAAACATAGATAATACTTCATGTAATGTCATAGGATTCTAGTTTTCCTTGATATGATATAAGACATCAGAACCTCCAGAAATGCATCTCAATTCTCTGATGGCTCTGGATCTGAGTAAGTCATGATGATAATAACTTACATGTCATAACCCTTCCCACCTCACAAAGATGCTCTTATGCACTTTATCGTATTTCATATACACACATATACACAATTCCCTAAAACACTAGGGGATGTGCATAATTAATTCCATTTTATAGAATAAAAAATAGGGACAGGGAAATACCTCAGTCAGTAAAATGCTTGTCTTGCAAGCATGAAGATTGGAATTCTATCCCCAGGACCCACCTATAGAAGCCTGATGTGGTGGTGCAAACTTGGGGTGGTTATCAACTTTCTTAATCCAACAACCTTTTAATATATTTACTCATGTTGTGGTGATCCCCAACAATAAAATTATTTTTGTTTCTACTCATAACCATAGCTTTGCAAGTTATGAGTCATAATGTAGATATGTGTTTTCCGATGGTCGTAGGAGACTCCTGTGAAAAGTCATTTGAACCCCAAAGGGGCTGTCATCCACAGGATAAGAACCACTGAAGTACAAGGTGATTAGAGACCCTCTCTCAAAAAAGGTAGGGTTTGCCTGAGGAATAGCACTGATACCTAAAGTTGTGTGCTGGCTTCCATACACATGTGCAACTACACACACACACACACACACACACACACACACACACGCATGAGCACACGAGGCCCTGTGTTCAGTGCCTAGTAAGAAACAATGATGAAGAGGCAAATGTTCCCTGGAGTGGGGGAGTGATAGATAAAACACCGTGGTACTTAGCGTGGCCTTTAATGCCACGTATACCTTCCCCCAGCCACTGGCATGAAACTGGAAAGAGCAGCTATCGCTTCTCTGACTTTATAACTCACAGCTCTCTCTTGAGACATGGGTTCCCTTCACCCCCAAACTTCAGTATGTTAAAACCCTTGCTTTAACAAGCGTTGTGCCAATCTTTTAACCATATAATTTCTTATAGCATGACCCATCAGAGAACCTTTGCTAACTCGTAACGGGATATCAGAGAGGAGGACAACCATGGTGTCTTGGTCTGTTACATGAAGAACAGATCAAGACCTGGGACTGAAACTAGCTCTGCCAGCTCAGCATTAGTGTGGGCCCAGGAACTGGGAAAGCCAAGAGTTCTAATGGCTACCCTGCCTTTTCCTAGTTGTGTGAACACGGGCAATACATGTTAGCTCCCTGAGTGTAAGTTTTACACCTATGAAATAGAGATTTCATAGGCCAGCTAAATAGAATAAGAACAACTAACGCCAGTGTCGGTGTTAAACATCCAGTGACTGACCATCAGGCATTAGGAGTGCTCCACCCACTGAGACGGGTCAAAGTCTTACTAATTTCCAGGGGCCATTGGCCAGTGCTTGGATATAAAGTGCAACTGTGTCATGTGACTCTGTCCTTGTTGACTGTAAGTTTAGAGTGGACGCTCCAGGCAGAAGAGAACATTTCTGTTCCTGCAGGATGTGTGTAGTATCTGCTTTCAAAGAGTCACAACCGTCTTGACGACACGGAGAAGGTTAGCAGGTCTCAAATGAAAGACGGACGTCAGTCAGTCCCGAAGCAAACAACAGAGAGGCAAAAACTGGGGCACAAGCTGCTAAGTCAAAGGTCTCCTCAGAAGAGAGGGTGTGAAAAGGCAAAGCAAAGCTTTAGCTGAGATTATCATGAGAGACCCACATATTTCAAAGGAAGCTCCTCCCACTCTCTTGGCTCCTCCCACCACAGATAATATAACGGATAGCATGGTATCTGTCAATTTGTCCTAGCTTTAGAGGTGACATAATCTAATGCAAGTGTGTATGATGGGCTTGCCATTACTAGCTAAAATGCCTTCCCCACCAACAGGATTGCATTTAAGGGGTGATTAAAATGGGATGGGGTATGCGGTGCTCGTCTGAATGTAATCTAACTACCCTATTCATTTAGTGGAGCCTAATTACCAACTCTATAATTACACTACTCAAGAAAATTGTTTTAGTGATGGTTTTATTAGACTAACTTGAGACAATTTCTGTGCCAACATGAGCAGAACAAATGGAATTTAATTTCAAAACAGGGCCAGGATGGAGTTCAGAATTGCAAGGGAGCAGAGGGCACTTGGGAAGGGGGAGGCTCACACTGGGTAGGGGAGAGCTGGGCATCAAAACTCATTCATTTGGGTTCCCCCCCCCCCGGAAAAAACTGACAGGGGAAGTTTCTAGATGTCAACTCTTCGACTCCGTGGACCTTAAGTGATTTTTTTTTCTTGCATCTTGCATAGGAAATTCTACTTCCCAGGTACTCCCTAGATTAGCCCCAACACTGGAATTTGTTTGAAGTGGGAAAGCTCATATTCTCTAAACTTTGCTAGAGTCTGCCACCTTGAACCATTCCCCAGGGAACACTTGGCTGTCCCAGTTTGCAGCGGCAAGTTTGTAGGTGTTGCATGCAGGTGGCCAGTATTGAAGTTATAAAATCTGTGCTTGCCGACAATATACATTCAATAAGAATTTAAAACCATGTGAACAGAATAATATAAAGGAAAAAATACCTCCTACTTAGTGACTTCTTTCCTAGGCTATAGATAGGAAACTTGAATCCTCAGCAAGAGTGTTACTTCTAATCGTGGTTACCTTCCAGTCCCTTTCCTAGGGCTTTATAGTCGAATTATAGATCTACTCTCTCTTCCCCCTCCCTGCCTCTCTCTCTCTCTCTCTCTCTCTCTCTCTCTCTCTCTCACACACACACACACACACACACACACACTTTTGTGTGTGTGTGTTTATTCATGTATGTGCATGCACATGTGTTTCATGTATGAACATATAGAGATCAGAATCCAGAGCCAGGCAGCTTCTGCAATAACTTGCTACCTTATTTTTTTTAATGGACAAGCTTTGTATATTTTAGGATTTTATTTTTATTTTATGTGTATTGGTGTTTTGCCTGCATGTATGTGTCTGTGTGAAGGTTTCCGATCCCCTGGAACTGGAGTGACAGCAGTTGTGAGCTGCCCTGTGGGTGCTGGGAATTGAACTCATGAGCTTCCTTTCATCTCATTAAATAACCGCACAGTTAGTTCTTTACAGAGCAACTCTATTGCATCATTGGAACTAGCAAGACTAATGTGTATGGAATGACGGTGAACCTTGAAGCTAGACCCTAATGGGTTAACTTCTGCCTCTATCTCTAAGCTACAGGATGTGTATAAATGATTACCTCCTCCTTTGGGGGTCATATTCATCTCATTTACAAAATTGCATTAATAAGGTCTCCCTCCCCTAATTAACGATTACATGGTATAAGAGATATTGCAGTGCCAACACAAGTGAGATAAACTGGAGGGGGAAAAAGATCCTGATATGATCCACTGCTGCTTTTCCAGATATGCATGTTGATCTTGTGTTTGCCATTCGTCTGCTGGCTAAAACAGCAGCTTGCCTGCTTGTTTGTTTGTTTATTTATTTATTTTCATAATTTTTTATTCGCTTTACGTCACAGTTGCAGCCCCCTCCCCCCTCTCCTCTCAGTCCCGCCCTTACATATCCCTTGCCTGACCATTACCCTCATCTGCTCTTCAGAGAAGGGGAAGCCAGGCCTTGGGTACCACCCCACCCTAGGACATCTAATCCCAGCAGGCAGCTTGGTTCTTATGAGAACCAAAAAATCATCTTTGAAGACTGTCTTTAAAAGTGTGTCGGACTTCATTTGGAGAAATTGAGCTTGGGTTCATTCATCTTCCGTGAAACACAAAACATCAGGAAAGAAATTGCAGCCCTCTTAAGACCATATTCATCAATAACAAGCCCCCCAGCTCAGAGGCTGATGCCTAGCATCCTCCTTAGTGACAGAGGCCAGTGAATGGTACTCACTCAGGTTACAAAAATGATGCTCTTATTAAATTTCATCACACATGTTCGCGGAGGCTGGAGGAAGGCAGCATCACCTGCCAATGGCAGGTATCTTGCAAACAAATTAGTTATGAGACCTTCAGCATCTGGTCTGGGAATTCTTGCACTCATTTCCTCCGCGGGTTTTCGGAACATCTTACAACAAACACCACCATCCCAAACCAGGAATGGAGCTGATACAGGAAAGAAAGCCAGTTCACCGGCATCCTCCCTTTGGTATTCCAGACGCATTTGTTTCATCTACTGTGACATTCATTAAACGCCGGGAACAAGAAAACAAAATGAAACAGACCTCTGTCAGGAGCTCAGCTGAGCTGCAGAGAGCGAGCTGCCAAATGCGGAGGAGTTCATTACGTCTAAGCGGGAATGAAAGAGCTAAGCCTTTAACCACTTACTGGGCTGGTCAAGTTGGGGAAGGCTGGCGCTTTGTTGTGTTCCGCTGTCATAAGAAATCACCTTGGAGTCAGGGGGATCAGAGCCAGAGAGGGCGTGCTCTCACTGTTGTGACTGGCTCAACAAAAGGTGTTTGAACGGATCCTGAGGGTGGGGGTGGGGGTGGGGCTGTGAACAGGAGGGCTACTAGGAAAAAGTACTAAGTCAAAACGAGAGGGGAGTGTCTGTGGCCTCCAACTCCTGGTCCTTTTTCAGAAGCAGGGGGTCTGCAAAGAACTTGGTTGGAGGTCCAGGGTGGAGGACCCTGGGTGAGGAATATGGAATTGTATAAAGGTGTGGCCCTCAGAGAGGCCAGCGTCCTTGCACTTTAGGCTTTAGGGACTACGGTGTGGGTGTGCTTCTTATGTACCAAGCCTGGTGTGAAGAGCACCTCTCTCCTCCGCCCCTGAAGCTATGAGGACAGACTTAGACATTTTCTGTAGTACTTAAGATTTTGACCTGGAAGAACCTCAACCTTATTTCCTAGCTGTGTGATTGCGATCAGACTACTGAAGTCCTCCAGTACAAGAGTTCCCTCGTCCTGTAAATTATGCAGAATCGCTCTTTCCAGACTACTGCAATTACTAAATTAACACGTGCAAAGTGCTTTTGTAAGTTTTCCTACAGAATGTAAATGAGTTTGGCAGAAGTAGTAACTCTATAGTGTTACAATATTAATGGGTGCGTTTTCTTTCTTCTAGATCTCCTTTATCTCTACTTTATTTCTTCTTTTGCCAGTAAAGACAGGCTTTTATTAGGAGTTAGGAAACACACACTCACACCACACACACACACACCATACACATACCACATACACACATCACACACACACACAAACACACACATCATGCACACACAAATAAACACACACTCACACCACCCACACACACCATACACATACCACATACACACATCACACACAAACACACACATCATGCACACACAAATAAACACACACTCACACCACACACACCATATGTAAACCATATACACATCACACAGACACCACATACACATTACACACATCACACACGCATCACACACACACACACACACATACAGAGAGAGAGAGAGAGAGAGAGAGAGAGAGAGAGAGAGAGAGAGAGAGAGAGACCGAGACAGAGAGACAGTTAGAGACAGAGACAGAGAGGGAACAAGCATGCAGAGAAGAATACCCTTCACAAATCAGAGTGGAAGCTGAATCCAGGGCTGGGGCTTTTCAAGTCTTTGAAGGGTCTTCCTCCCCTAATTTACAGTTTCTCAGTTTGAAGATCAGCACAGCTGATTGGCCTCAACTGTTGTACAAACATGTCCTGATCCAACCTTGATTGTCCCACAATCCTTATGTCCTGATGCAGCCTTAAACTTGTTGACTGTCCACCAGAGGGAGAAAAAGCCCACAAGGCCTTTGTTTTAAGCTGCTAAGCTTTTGTTTCAGGTCGGGGAAAATGCCCCCATCTCAGAAGTTCGCTGGCTTCATTACCTAGTCGTGCCCCCCCCACCCCGACCCTTTCTGTCTTTCTACCCTGGAATCTGTGGACATTGTTGGACAATCCCACAAAAATGACCTGAGGGGATAAGATTTTGATGTTTGGTTGTAGTTTCAAGAAGTGAAATTAGGATTTCACTCTTTCTTAATTTTTTTTTGCGAATAAACAGATTTTATTTGTTCATTTCCTTTAAAAAGGTTATTTTATTATTTTTTAATTATGTGGGTATAGGGTGAAGTGTGCATGTAAGTGTGAATGTGGGTGCCTGAGAGATCCCAGGAGGGTGTTGGATGCCCTGGAACTGGAGTTACAGCCAGCTGTGAGCTACCCAAAGTGGGTGCTGGGATCTGCACTCATGTCTTTTACAGGAACATCATGCCTATGTTCTCTTACCTGCTGGGCCATATCTCCAGCCCCGCCCCCACCCCCACCCCTGCCCCATTTCCTTACGGTTTAGTTTTTCTTTATTGACTTTGTTCTTACTCCTTCCAGGCCTTAAATTTTGGCTTTTTTTTTTTTCTTCCAGCTTCTAGAATCTGGAATATCTTATAATCAAAAGCAATGATTTTAGATAGTTTGATGTGTGATGCTCTTGAAAAAATAGCAAAACAAAACAAAAACAAAACCCAATGGGTTTGTACTTTGGCTTGAGTAAAGCCAAAATAATCGTGACAAAGAAGTAAGACTACATTTATAGCCGGGCCGTGGTGGTGCACGCCTGTAATCCCAGCACTTGGGAGGCAGAGGCAGGTGGATTTCTGAGTTCGAGGCCAGCCTGGTCTACAGATCCAGGACAGCCCAGGCTACACAGAGAAACCCTGTCTTGGAAAACCAAAAAAAAAAAAAAAAAAAAAAAAAAAAGACTACATTTATTTATCATTATTTCAGTATTTAATTATTTTACAGCATGTAAACAGACTAAAACAACACTGTCCTTGAACAAAAGAAATATGGAGATTTTGTCCAGAGAGTTCATGCATATTCATATAGGAAAGCACTCTGTGGGTGGGCAGAGCATACTTAGTTACTGAGGTCCATTGCTGAGCATGGGTCACTTAAGGTCATAATGGAAGACATATTCCTGGACATTCTGAATTCGAGGTCATGGAGTACATGCTCAAGAAGGAGTTAAAATGATGGGGGTGAACCGGGCATATTGAACTTGCATTGCAAAGAGGATGGACATGTCTATTTCTAAGTATGCTTGAACTCAAAGTTTGAGCTGCGACCTTCTGAAAGTATGGTAATGTGGGAGGTTGCCCACAAGTGTCTCTCTCACATAACTTCTAACAATCCCACTACCAAAGTCGATCTGTTCCTGTAGAGATGGACTGACAGTCCATTAAATACCTCATACTCAACTATGCTAGGTCTTGGGGAAAAAACATGAATATTCATTCATTTACCAAAGTCATCTGAGATATTTCTTCTGTGTTTTTGCATATTTATCTGGGACCAAACATAATAGTTTAGTTGTTATATATTCTGAGTGAAAGCATAGAATCCCCCTTCTTTTTTTAGAAGAATTCAGGTAATGTTTTGGAATTTATGTGGAAGATTCTTTGCCTGATGCGAACCCTCAGACATATTATCCTCAGAGAGCCAAATGCTTTCAAAAATCACCCGAGTTCTGAGTGCTGTGGTTCTTTACTATCTTTTGTATCTTGAAGTGAAGCCTTATTTTCTTTGGGTGACCATTGCCAGGGGCGTGTAGTGAGGTCATAGTATTGAGAAAGGAAGAGACTCAGTCTGGCTGCGTGGTTGTCCCCAGAGCCCTCACATGGGACACTCAGTTTTCACATATGTCTATAGTTACAAACAGCTGTGTAAGTTGCAGGTCTTAGTGCAATTTGCTTTAGAGAAACTAGGAAGAGCTTCAAGATGACAATAGCAGAGGAACAAGCCAAGCGTATGTCCTTGCTCTGCTCACTGGCTAAGCTGCACACCCATGAACCTGCCTCTGCCTGAGTTCTTTCTCGTTCCTAGGTTTCAGGTACATATATCTGCAGACTATGGGTGGGAAATTCTTTAAGCCTTCCAGTGGCTTAGGTGGTCAGTGGGCTGAGAAGTGTGTTCTACCCCTAATTGCAGTGACATTGTCACCAAGCAACACAGCAATATCACTTTGTGTCATCATTTTCTTTCAAGTTCATTACCTTGGAAACAACACTCATATATAGGATTAGGGAGGAGGCCCTTCTAAGCAGTCAGTACTTTACTGATCTGATTTTTTTCTGCCCCTTTCCATGTACTGACACATACTAAGGGTTCATGATCACCTGAGTGTGGTTTCTCTCATTTTAAGTCACATCTGGGAAGAAAAGAAAGGCATTTATAAAATAAACAGACATCTGACTATTACTGTTTAACAGATACAAATCATGCTTGATATTTCCAATGTAATGCCAGAGGCTACAGTGATTATCAAAAAATGTAGCAGACAGAACTGTGGTCATGTGGCCTGCAGAAGAATTCTTAGAGGGCAACGAACATCAAATAGAGGAAACAGGAGGCAGTGCATAATCAATTGTTTGGTCTGGTAGTATGAAACACAACATTAGGAAATTCCTAGTAGACAGAGCTTGTGGTGAAACGGGAGAGCAATCTGGAGTCGTGAGACTATTCACAAGGGAGAGAAGGTTTGCAGTGCCTCTGGAAGATGTCAAGAAAGGAAAGAAAGATGCACCAATTAATACTGAGATAGTTTGAGAGTTAGTTTAAGCTCCAGTGTCGTGTGCCACTATGTTCTAGTTTTATGGATTGGTCTTAATGAAATGATTAGTTAGTGGTGGGGTGAGCTAAGAATGGAGTCCAAGGGGTGATGTTGACTTTGGAAGGTTTTCCTGTAGAGATTAAAATGTCCTCAGAACAATTCCACAGGAAGGTTCTTACGCTTCCTAGTGGTGGGACATTTTAAAACAGTTCTTCATGTTGTGGTGACTTCAAACCACCGCAAACCTATTTTGTTGCTACTTCATAACTTTGCTACTGTTATGAATTGTAATGCAAATATCTGGTATATAGGATATTTGATATGCAGCCCCCAAAGGGGCATCGACCCACAAGTTGAGAACTGCTGCAAGTTCCCTCTTCAATTCTGGAACTCTTTTCAGTTCCAGAATGCAGAGCTTTATACTGTGTTCATATTTTAATGGAGAACATTCATCGATTATAGAATAAAGTGGTAATGGTGGCATTGAGCTAGAAGGATTAAACCAGGTACCACTTTAGAGGAAAAAGACAACCAAAGGAGAGAAGCCAAAGGGATGGTATCACATCTGATCGGGAAATATTCTAAAAACAATTAGGTGGAGACAGCACCATGGTCCATATATGCATAGCTCAACATAGTAAAGTTTATCACCTTTTTCTTTTTTCTTTTTAAACTCTCTGGGGAAGTTATAGGTCATCCAGAGGAAGAGAAAATGGTGTGAACTCTGTTAGATATGTGGGGAGTTGAGTCTATAGTAACTGCATATTTTTGCAAGTTTAGATATTGATGAATGAATGTAAGTGAGACTTGAACTCCTCCAATCAGGCTTTATCAGGGGACTGATATACAGGACTGAGCCTTCATGAATCTGACTAGCAAGTGCATAGGGTTGCTTGTGATGTCTGGGTCTATTTTCTTCCTTGGCAATACAAAAGTTAAACCAGAAAACCAATTCTCATTGTGCAGACGGCTATGTCGTTCGTTACAGGCTTCAAATAAGCTGTCTACTGAAGCCTGGAGAAATGTGTTCACAGTTCCTTGCTGACCCCCGCTTCCCTTCAATATCTTTCCCTTCTGTATATGAAAGTGCCTAGAAATTTGCTATTCTGAAAACAAACTTAATTATTGGGTGGTTTTGAGTTAGGTTAAGTTGGGGATACTTTTCGTTAAAAATGAAATTTATCTATTTATTTATTTTTGAGATAGGGTTTTGCAATATAGTTCTGGGTAACCCAGAAACTGCTAGGTGGACCAGGCTGTCCTTGAACCCACAGTGGTTTGGCTTGCCTCTGCTGGAATTCAAGGAATGAAACCACATGTCCAGCTTTTCTTAGTTTATTTTGCTTTTGCTATTTTTGGTAATGCCAGACGTAATTTCCTTCTGCTGGGCTGAAGGAAAGAGGTGGGACTTCCAGGTTCCCCACAGGCAGGTTAAGAGGTGCAGGAAGGAAAGAGAATTAGCCATGCTTTGGAGGGAGAAAACGTCACCAGCTATGTGAAATCTAGGGTGGCATGGCCATCATCACTTCCCTGACTGAGCTTCGGGTAGCAACAAAAGCTGAGGGCAGATTTAGGATGATCAGTCAAAAGTATTGGGATGGGCATACTAGTGGAGAGAGATTAGAAGCACACAGCAATTGAGCCAATAATGCAGGTTGAAAGTAAGTTAGTGTGTGTGTGTGTGTGTGTGTGTGTGTGTGTGTGTGTGTGTGTGTGTGTTTCATCTGTGGATCTGAGGGAACCTGGGCTGGGCAGGTAGCACAGTCCACTTTAACGAGGGTACCAAAAACTACATGTTGTATTTGTCAAGCACTCAATATAAACAAAATTAACTTTCCCCTGAGGATCAACTTTTAGAAGGCTTAGATTACTGCGTAGATCATGTGGCACTTCTGTCATCTGTGGGATCTGTGGACACGGGTTTTTTTTGATCCAAGGCACCCAGTTTGGAAACTCAAACAGTTTGTCACCTGCATCGCCTTCACTTCAGGTCAAGTGTGTGTGTTCAGCCCACTGTCATGGAATAGGGAGAGCTCGTATGTGGTCATAACTCCTAAGGGTTTTGATCCTTTAGTGTTTAACAGAATGAAATGCTGAGTTAGTTAAGTTTGGAAAAATTATTCAGACAGAGCCCTAGCTGCCTACGTCTCACTACTGGGCAGGGAATGCCTCCTAGGGAGGTGTGATTATCTGAAACAGGATTCACAAAGCATAGAAAATCGACATTAACTAGGCCAGCTCCTTGTGGACAGTGCAGAATTATGTTGCCATGTTCCCCCTCAGCTCTAGATTTGCCTCGTGTTTAAAATGCTTAAGGGATAGCGAAATGCATTTGTCAACACTGAGTTGCTGATTTCTAAGTGCCGCTGAGCAGCAGGGGCAGCTTGACCTGCCCACCTGCCCAGCAGGGGAGCAAAGAGCAAAACTGTAAATATTCAGGGACCTGATCCCTGGCAAAAGGGCTCATGTGGAGAAGAAAGACTTGGAGAGAGAATTAGACAGCAAATGCACACTAATACCGCTTAATGGATTCTTTAAGTTTCACTGGGCAGGGGTGTCTGTGGCAAAGACCTAATCATGAGTACTTACAACATTTACTTATAAGTTGCTATTGTGTTTGGTTTTTTAAATTTCAATAGCATATAATTGATTTCCAAGACAGATTAGTTTGCATTGTGTGTGTGTGTGTGTGTGTGTGTGTGTGTGTGTGTGTGTCCATGGGCCTGAATGTGGGGACACATGTACCAGGCTAAACATGCAGAGCTCAGAAGATGACCTAGGTCTTTGCCTCCCCCCCCCCTGATTGAGGCAGGGTCTCATCGATGTCTTTCTGTTTAATACACCCAGCTAGCTAGCCTTCAGACTCCCGAGGACAATCCTTGTCTCCACCTCCCATCTCCGCGCGCGCGCATGTGTGTGTGTGTGTGTGTGTGTGTGTGTGTGTGTGTGTGTGTGTGTGAACGAGGGTTTGAATGGAGGAAAGAGAAGGAAGAAATGTTGTAATTATAATATCAAAAAGTTAAAGCATGCAACTCTGGTTGCAGTGATTGGGCCTGCTAACCAACCTCCCAACCTGGCTTGGTGCTTCGCTTTTCCACCCTAAGCTTCTCCATTTACCCCATGACCCAATTGTTTCTTGACTAAGTCATTTTCAATGTTCTAATTTGCAATCACCTGGCGATAAACACCATTGTTGCCATTTGTTTGCATGCCCTGAATTTTAAAGCATTAGGTCTGAGCTCATCACATTTGAAAAAAAATATGTATGTGTACACACACACACACACACACACACACACACACACACACAGTGTGTAAGGAAAAGATGAATCCAAGTAGATGTAGAGATGGGTACTTATAATCTGTCATTCACTTCATTTCTAATCTTTTTAATTTATTTCAATACCCACTAATTAAGACCAAATTGTTTTGACTTGATTATTTTGAATTAATTGATCATCTAATTGAATTGTGTCACAGTAATGATATCCTCTCTAAAATCATTAGGATTTGTGGTCTACACATATCCTTTTGGTGATGAACTTCCTTCCTAGCTCAAGTCACCCTTTTCTGATCCTTGGGACATCTAGGTGACTATGTTTGAGTCACACTTGCATCTCTCACCTTTTGGAAGATGTCAACTACTTGGTATGTCATCAGCTTTCCAATTCCAACTTGGCAAAAAACCATTCTCCCATACCATTACACTGAAGGAAAACAACCAGAAGCCCTGCCTTCCTTAGGGTTTTATGGCTGTGAAGAAACATCACGATCAAGGCAGCTCTAATAAGAGAAAACATTTAATTGGAGCTGGGTTACCGTTCCAGTGGTTTAGTCCATTATCATCATGGCAGGGAGCATGGCAGCATCCAGGCGGACATGGTGCTGGAGAAGGAGCTGAGAGTTCTACATCTTCATCTGAAGGCAGCAGGAGACTGTTTGCTGCCCTAGGTGTAGCTTGACCATAGGAGACCTCAAAGCTGACCCCAACAGTGGCACAGTTTCTCCAGCAAGACCTCACCCCTTAATAGTGACAGTTCCTATGGGTCAGACATTCAAGCATATGAATCTGAGGCTGATTCCTATTCAAATCACCACAAAGCCCACAAAAAAAACCAACACTGTAGGTTTGTCAATAGTGCATTTTAGACAATTTTGCAACGGTAATTATTTTAACTACCCCTAGCCGTTATGCGATGTTTTGACTTCAGTATCCCCTCCTTGCTCATGCATCAGCTTGCCATACAATGCTATTCACTGGATCATTTGTTCATCTGTCCTACTGATGCTAACTCAGCACATACTATCTATGAGCGATGCGTGTAGGTGATAGACAAGCATGCATGTGTAGATGGGTCTGAGGAAACAGTTCAATGATGTGACATGCTTCCTTCCCAAGACCTGAATTTGACTCTCAGCACCTGTATAACAGCTGGTTTGATGGCACATATCCATGTCTCAGTGCTGCCAAGAGGGGATTGAAGTTGAGGCAGAGACAAAAAGAGTCTCTGGGACTCACTGGTCAGTGAATCTAGCCTAATTAGTGTGCATGGCCTCTGTACCCTTCACATGCACACATATATCATCACATATACACTCTATACAAACACACACAAACAAAATTAGGGCAAACAAAACCCAAGTAAATTGTTATTCCTGTCCCCAGGTTGCACGTTGGCTATGGGGGGGGGGGGGACCAACCTTGTTATCTAAGACCCATGCCATACATTTTATAACTTCCAGATAATTGTCCAACACAACTTTTCATGGTTACAGCCACTATGGCAGGGAGGGTCTCATGGAAGACCCATCTATGGAAAGCAAAGCACATTTTTAAAAATGCTCATTCAGCCACTTAGCCAGCTCCTTAAAGACTCTAAGACCCAGCTTCACACAACACACCAGCCACTCCCTAGGGAAGAGCCTTGCATGAGTGTCACATCTGAGACACCTGAATGAAGGTAGTGTTCCCAGGGTCACCCACGTTGTTGTATGGTTCCTGGACATCTCTTTAATCTTCATCCATTTGAAGGAGTCAACTCTATTAACATTTGTATCTTTTAAGTTTTATTTCTTTTTATTTTGATAAGTTTTTTGTCCTTCCCTCCTTCCTTTGTTCCTTCCTTCCTTCCTCCCTTACTTCCTCCTTTCTTGGTGATCAAACCCACGTCTTTGAAAGTGTCTGGTACCTGCTCCCCCATACAGTTACAGCCCTAGCCTCATTTTTGTCTATTTTTAATAGTCTTTTTTTTTTTTTTTTTAGAGTAAGAACACATTCTCTGTTCTTTATTATAAACACATGCTTTTGCTTCATTTTTCTTTTTTTTTAAAAGATTTATTTATTATTATATCTTAAGTACACTGTAGTTGTCTTCAGACAACTTCGAACTCAGGACCTTGGGAAGAGCAGTCAGTTCTCTTAACTGCTGAGCCATCTCTCCAGCCCTCCTTGTTTCGTTTTTCAAGTTATCTTTGTTTCAAATAGAATTCATTTCTGTGGAATACAGGAGCCATCAGGATTGATTTGTTTTTAACTTTTCTTCATCTAAACAAATCATCAGTTATCTCAGGACCCTTATTTCTTTTGGGGGGATAGATGGAGCAGAGCCCCCAAAGCCACACTTTATCTCTTTTCTCTGTCAATTTATACCTTCTAGACCAAAGTTCTTTATAAAGTTACCTTAGAGATAAAATGTTACACAAAGGAGGAGTTACAGAAGAAGGTTGATAGTAAGTTCAAAGCAGTGTTTCATTCTGTAAGTTCACTATAAGTTCAAAGCAACAGTTTCACATGGTCCTGCTTTATCATGGTGTACACCTGTTGCTTCATCCTTGGACCTGACCTAGAATGAACCTTCTTCCTTGATCACAAATTTGGCCCAAGCTGATTTCTTTTCTTAGTGTAATTTATGAAAGCTCATATTTTCCTTCTTACGCGGTCTTTACTTAATATTCTATGAGGAGGGGACCATTTTTTTTTTTTACTTTATTGGATACTTTCTTAATTTGCATTTCAAATGTTATCACCTTTCCTGGTTTCCCCTCTAAAGATCTCCTCCCCCCATTCCCCCTCCCCCTGCTCACCAACCCACCTACTCCCACTTCCTGGCCCTGGCATTCCCCTACAGTAGGTCATAGAGCCTTCACAGACCAAGATGACCCATTGATGACCCACTAGGCCATTCTCTTCTACATATGCAGCTAGAGTCATGAGTTCCACCATGTGTACTCTTTGGTTAGTGGTTTAGTCTCTGGGAGCTCTGGGGGGGGGGTACTGGTTAGTTCATATTGTTGTTCCTCCTATGTGGTTGCAAACCCCCTCAACTCCTTGGAGGACCCTTATTTCTTTATTGATCTGAAACACCACCTTTAGAACTTGAAGCTTCTCTTCTAAGGATGGAGTTCTTGGTCTGAATTATTTCCCTGGTATCTTGTGGTCACAGCAAATCATTTTAGCTTTGTCTTATTTTGGTATCTCACAGAAGTATTTTCTCTTTTTCTATTGCCTACTTCCTTTTGCTACTCAACTTTTCAAAAGAAATATACTAATGTTTTGATGAGGTTTGCACTGAATGTACAGATTGGCTTGGGCTATCTGTGACTCTCCTACAGTGCTGAGCTTCCCTTTCTGCAAAGGATTCGTGTATTTTAATATGACAACAGCATCCTCAGACATACTGTTCTATTCGTTTCCTCTGTAGCTCTCCTTCCTACTTTAGATGACAGCACAAGGAATGGATTTACGCCTTTCCTGCCTATGGCCCCACGTAGAATGAATTTAGAGTTTCGACAACATGAGACTGCATAGATCAGAACTGGTGTTCAGTAACCCTGATGAAGTTCCTAAGGCCTATAAACCTCAGTTTGGAACATTCCAGGGTCTCCCTCTTTTTCTTTTAAAATGTTTTGATCTGTTTTGGCTTAACAACCATTGATCCTACTTATCCTATTGCTTGACAACACCACGTAAGCTAAGAAACCAGGCTATCAAGCCAGGTATGTACTTTCAGTCTCTATTTGCTTGGCTTCATGGCTGTGCTGGGTTTTACCCCTCCTCTTGCTCATACTGTCACATATTCATTTTCTCATCACTCTGACTAAATACCACTGGCAGAAACCACTTAGGAGGAAAGGTTCATTTGGACCCATTGTTTCAGGGAATATAGTTTACCATAGAGGGGAAGGCATGGTAGCTACAGTGGCTTGGTCTGTACTTGCAGAGGCTGATTCTGACTACAGAAGACCAGGAAGAGGAGAGCTTAGACCAGTGCCAGTAGCAGGTGTAACCTTTAAAGTCCACACCTAGTGACTTACATTCCCCAGCTAGGCTCTACATCACAAAGGTGATATAACTTCCCAAAACAGTTCCGACACCTGGGGAGCAAGTGTTCAAACGCAGAAGCTTTGTGGGGACACCACAGCCACACACGATTTCAAACCACGATACCAGGGATTCTCAGGTGAAGGTCTGTTCACATCTTGCTTCTCTACAGCTTCTTTCCAGGCTTACGGAAGGATTTTTTTTTCTCTTTTCCATCCAGGTGGGAAGCATCACAAAATTATCCTCTATCTCTTTCTTTTATAAAAAAACCTCTGCATTTTATCACTTCAATTTTCTCCAAGATTTTGGTGACTTGCAACTGTATTTTTAAAGCTAAGTCTCTCTCTCTCTCTCTCTCTCTCTCTCTCTCTCTCTCTCTCTCTCCTACTTTTTTAAAAATTTGGGCACATAGATTATATGTCAGTATTTACTGAACACATACACCACAGAGAAAGTGTTAAACACCTCTTAATACACATCTGACTGAGTTATGCTTACAGAGTCATGCTCTCGCCCAGCCCCTTCCCCTTCCCGCTGGTCTCTTTCTCATCTTGAGAAGTACACTTCCCAGTATCTAGTGCTCGGATACCAGAAGCTTCTACCATCCTCCGTCCATTTTCAGGAACCAGCCTCACCCTCAGAGTCCTCCTCAGCTTCTTCATATTCATACATCTTGCCTTCCTAAAGTACACTGTGGACATTTGTCCTGATAACTCTAGTAAAATTCTATTTTTCCCTTTTTTTTTTTTATCTAAGGCAGAACTCTAATCTTCAAATTGTTACTTTGATCCTGGTTTCTCATGACGTAGAGACACATTTCTCAAGTGTAGTCTCTGCTGGCCCTAATATGCTAATGTTCTACTTAATTCAACTTCAAATGTAATTTTTTTTTTAAAGAGCCGGTATCACTTTGATCATGAATTGGAGCCTTCCTAGCTCTGGACAATGATGACTTCCAGTCAGACTGCCTGTACTACCCTGCAGGCATCTGGCTGGCTGCCGGTTTGCAAATCACTTTCTTCATATTGTTCTTATTTGTGACACTGGATTGATTCCAATTAAGAGTTTAATAATGAACGCACTAATGATTTAAACAAGTTTATAAGATTAACATGGAGCGAGTGATTTAAAGGAAATCTCCATTCATAAATTCCTCTGAATTATTAATCTATGCTATTTGTTACAGGGTATATTAAAAAATAACATTGACGGGCCAACAAGATGGCTCATTGGGTAAAGATACTCACTGGCAAGCCAGATGGTTTGAATTTTATCCCCAGGACACAGTGGAAGGAGAGATCAGACTCTCATGAGTTTTCTGATCTCCACCTGCACACCTTGGGACATTAGGCCTTCCTACACAGGCACACACATCCAAACAAAGTAAATAAATGTAAGAAAATAATCCAAGAAGGAAGATTATGAAAAGGCTAGAAGTTAGAGGATGTAGGCTCAAGTCTTGTCTCTACTTGCTCCCTGACTGGACATTTTAGTCATTTCTCATTTACCATGTGTCAACTGGTAAAATCACTGAGACCTATGCAGTAATTTGGAAACAGGATTACCAAATATCTATAAATCTGAAGGGATGGAGAGATGGCTCAACCATTTAGAGCACTGGCTGCTCTTCAAAGGACCCAGGATTAATTCCCAGGACCACATGGTAGTTCACATCTGTCTGTAACTTCAGTTCTAGAAGGTCCAATGTTCTGGTATCTTCAGGCACTAGATACATTTGGTGTATAGACATACCTGCAGGCAACACTCCTATGCACAAAATGCTTTTTTAAAAGGTATAGATGTATTAGAGTTCTTAAGAACTAAGTGGCTTTCATCAATTTCTATAGAAAGTTTATTGTGTTCAAGAATAGAAAACTGTCTCCTAATCATAAAGTCATTTCTTGAGCTAAACATAGTACTGTGCACCTGTACTCTCAGCACCAAGGCGACTGAAGCAGGAGGATGGCAAGCCTGGACACCAGCCTGCCTTATTTAGTGACTTCAAAGCCATCTTGAGCTACCAAGTGAGAACCTGTTCCAAAGAATAACAAACAAATGAAAAGTCAATTTTGGTTAATTTGAGGATATATTAACATATTATTTTCCTCAAATTTAACTTGCCTTTCAAATCCTGCGTTCTTTGGGTAATAGTAAAATTAGTTAATTTTTTTAATTTTTTTTTATTTCATTGGTGACAAAATGGCAAGGCTGGATGTTTTACTTGACTTCAAACATTTATATACTGCAAAAAAGAAAGGTAGGCAATCAATTATCAGTGCTATAAAGTGATAACAAATTTTCTAGAAATTCATGTGACTGCAGAAATACATCTACGTTATAGAAGGCACTTCGTGTTTCTGAAACAATGAACTCTAGATATTTTCAAAAAGTATTTTGTGTATAGGTGCTTTGCCTACGTGTGTGTCTGTCCATCAAATGGCAAGTCATGGAGGTACCTTGTTGTCAGGAAGAGAGTGAGATTTTTTTCCTCAGCCTAGAAACACATTCTCTATTTCCTACCATGGCAGCTGCCTCATGGGCTGACTAAACAAAGAATACGTCAGTCAGGAAAGTGCGTTTCCCCTTAATTGCTGGAAGTCAGGTATTGGACGTGCGCTCTTTATGACAAACTGCATTGTACATTTGACCATTTTGTTCACAGAAGCCTTCTAATATGAACCAAGACCAAAGTTCAGCTAAATCAAATATCCACTGTGTTGAGTATATCTGATAATTCCACTGGCTTTCTTCCTTTTTATTTTTTGCTAATTATTGAATTTTCTGGTACCCAAAGCCCAGTTAAAGTGTGGGTGCACATGTGTACATATATGTGCTTGGCTGTTTGTGCACATGTGTGTGCGTGCTTGTAGAGGCAAGAGGACAACCCTAAGTGTCATTCCTCTTAAAGGGCTTCCCAGCTTGCCTTTTGTTTTGGGTGTCTGCTTGTTTTTTGAGACAGAGTTGCTTTGTGTAGCTTTGACTATCCTGGAGCTTGCTCTGTAGACCAGGCTGGCCTCGAACTCACAGAGATCCAACTGCCTCTGTCTCCCCAGTGCTGGGATTAGAGGAATGTGCCACCATTCTCTGGCTTCCTCTACTTTTTGAGACGGGATCTATGGTGGTTTGAATGAGAATGGTCTGTAAGACTCATAAGTTTGAGTGCTTGGTGGAATTGGTTGGAAAGGGTTATGGTGTGAGGTCTTGTTAGAGGGTGTGTGGCCTTATGAGGAGGTGTGTCACTGAGGGTGGACTTCAAGGTTTTAAAAGCCCATCTCTCTCATCTCTCTCTCTCTCTCTCTCTCTCTNCAGAGAATTATTAGAACAAGTTGCTGAATTTGAAAAGGCAGAATTTGCATCTTCAAATAAAAAGGTAGATTTTAGTATGTCTAAGTCTGTATTTGTTTTTACACATGTGGTTATACCTATGTATGTATGCCTGTTTGCATGTATGGGTGCACATGTGCACAGCTGCCCATGCACATGTGTGTGTTTGCATATGGAGGCCAGATTGATGCTGAGTGTCGTCTTCTTTGGTCACTTTCCACTTTACTGAGGCCAAGACTTTTACTAAACTCAGAGGTCACCAGTTCATCTAGGGTAGCTCATCAGCTGTCACTAGGAATCCCATGTCTGCCTACTGAACCCAGAGACTACAGGTAGGTCACCACACCTAGCTCATCAGCTCTCACTAGGAATCCCATGTCTGCCTATTGAACCCAGAGACTACAGGTAGGTCACTACACCTACCTGATTTGTGTGTAAGTACTGAGACTCCAAATGTAAATCCTCACATTTGTGTGGTAAGTGCTTTATCCACTGAAGCATTTCCTTAGCCTCCCGTATTTCTCAATAGCTGGTACCTGAAATCCTCATAGCATAACTAGTGGGGCTGAAAGACGTTCAAAGGAAAAACATTCAGGTTGGGAATAGAACTTAAATTGCCACTCAGACTTACAGACAAAAAGATTTAAAAGTTTCAGAAGTAACTAAAAAACTGTTTTTGTCTGGTCTCTCTCCTCTCTCCTCTCTCCTCTCTCCTCTCTCCTCTCTCCTCTCTCCTCTCTCCTACTTGTGGATCATATACAAGCTCTCAGCTCATTCTCTAGCAACATCCTGTTGTGCTCCCTGCCATGATGGTCCTGGAGTACATTATCTTCTGAACCTGCAAGCAAGTCCCTAATTAAGTGCTTTCTTTTGTACATTGCCTTTGTCGTGGTGTTTCTTCAAGGCTACAGGAAAGTAAACAAGACAAAGTCTCTCAGCCAGACTGAGCAACCACTGATACCTGGGGATCCACCCTGTCCACTTCCCCAAATCCGATATTAGGATAGGTGTCACCTACTGTCCTGAAGGCACAGGAGATTGAACTCATCTGTTCCTGCTTGTGCTACTGCAAGCATTTTGCCAGTGAAGCCATCTCCCCAGCACAGAGTGTCCAGCATTTAAAACGATTAGCTTACCTTTTAACCAAGATGGCAACAAATGCAAAGAAGGAAGCCCCTGCTCCTCCCAAGCAAAGGCCTTGAAAGCCAAGAAAGCCGTGCCACAAAAAGAAGGGCACTTACCTTCTGGCAGCCCAAGACCCTATGGCTCAGGAGGCAGCCAAATACCCTCTCAAGAATGCCCAGGAGAAGCCAGCTTAAACATCAACAAATTCCCCCTGACCACTGGGTCAGCCAGGAAGAAGACAGAAGACAACACATCTGTGTTTACTGTGGATGTCCAAGCCAACAAGGCTCAGATCAAAGAGGCTGTGAAGAAAGTCAATGACATCTGTGGCATCTCCATGGCCAAAGTCAATACCCTGATAAGGCCTGATGGAGAGAGTAAGATGTACGTTTGGCTGGCTCCTCATTATGATGCTCCGGATGTTGCCAACAAAATTGGGATCATCTAAGCTGAGTTCAGCCGGTGAATTATAAATACACATTTTTCTTTCCACTGTAAAATGAAATGAATAACTTGTATGATTCTGGGGAGGCTTGACGGCAGGGAGATGAGATGCATAGCTTTTAACTTGTGGTCACTACATCAGTTCTTTGCCAGCCACGGGCCAGCTTCTAAGAAAGACTGAGAATCAGAATTTGCTCCTATAACTGGCCATGGGCATCACTGAGAAGGACTTACAGATTTCACCTGAATCAAATCTCTCCTTGTGCCATCACACGAGTGGAGAAGCCACAAGGCATGAGAACACTCCAACGGAGTTATAGAATTTCCCTGGTTTCTACTATAAATAATAAAATTAATTTATATAACACTTCATCTTTCATGTTTTCTAGAGAATAACACATAGATATAAAAGTTTCAATGTTGCTTGGTTGTTACCATATAATTCAAATGAATTACCCAAACTTCTGAAATTAGAACTTTAATTAATGTTAAAGGTAATATGAGTTACCAATAACTGGAACTTTCAGTATGAAAAACATGACTATTCTCATAACTTATCATCCTTGAACCTGCGAACTATTATTATGTATGTCTTACAGATAATTACACTGAAGGTCAGAGAGAGTAAAGCAAGATTTACATCACTGAGCTAATCAGTGGTGGAACTGCTCATTATGTCAGGCCAATTTGATAATAAATCATGTGTTTTATGTTACACTATAGATATTGATTTTTAATAAGATAATATACTTATCATTCCACTTCTCATGAATTATTTCTTGATTGTCATAAACTTAGTGCCATTTAAAGCAACAGCAATTACAGGCAAGGATACTGTATCTCTAGGGGTAAGTATTTGTTCAACCTGATTGCTCTAGGGAACATGTATAACCTACAGAGGGGCAAGAAGGCCAAGGGCACTTTGCAGACTAACAACAACACACATTAGAGAATTGTTTCCCCAAATCACAGTCAACATCTATGCCGTAGCTTCTCAGCAGCAAGATCCTAAAAATTCCAGGGAGAGGCTGGGGAAATGGGTTAGTATGTCACAGTCCTTGCTAGACAAGCACAAGGACCTGAGGTCAAGTCCCCAGGAGCCACATAAGAAGCTGTGTGAGCATATCTGTGTGTGTCTGTAACCCCAGTGCTGAGGAACGTAGACAGGTGGATCATAAGAGTTCATTGGCCAACCAGTTTAGCCAAACTGGTGACCTTTGGGTTCAGTGATAGAACTTGTATTAAGGGGATAAGGATGACATCAGTAGAGGACATCTAACATCCTTCTCTGACCACTCACACGCATACACTCTACCCACCCCCAGATGAACCACATCACACAAAGCCAAACAAATTAACACCGAAATGCACGGAAGGCAAGCCTGTGAATACTTGGATACTCAGATTTAATCTCTACCTGAAAGGAGGTTGAGGACTTGGAACAGCATCAAGGGGAATGTATGCAGAAATGGGGAGAATAGGAGTCGAGGGAGGGGGAGACAGCAGGAATCAGGAGTTCATGTGCATTCCGAGAAAAGTAAAGCCATCCCATTTGCCAGAGCCCAGGGGGAAACAAGCTGCATGATTGCAGAGGAGTTGTTTGGTTGCATGTTAAATAGAGGTGATTTTTTTCCTGCAAATGTGTCATAACTTAGTAACTTCCTATACAATTTAATGATTGAAATAGGGACTTGCTATATAACCAAGCTACCCCCCAACTCACAATATTCCTGCTTTTACCTCTGTTGTTTGGGCTACAGGCACACAATACCATCCTTCTCTAAGTCACACACTGTCATACACATTTTTCCACCCTTGAAGGATATAATGCAAAAGCCTTAATAAGAATACGGCTATAATTTTGTACCCAAATGTTATTATTTAAGGGCAAAAGTCATAAACTCATTCAGACTCATAATACTTAAAAGACAAATCCCTATGCCAATTAAAGGTAAGCTCTCCATCAGCTTGTTCAGGTAGACACTGCCTGGTAAGCAGAGACCATGGACAAACACACTGGAACACTGTACAGAGCCATTTAAGTCATCTACTTTTTGCTGCGCCTCCTTGTTTTGCTTAGTCGAGAAGAACAGAGAATCTAACTCAAGAAAATAAGAAGTGACTGAGGTAAAAAAGCAGGACACAGATCGCTTTGCTTTATCTATGTATTTCACAAGAAAACAGGGCTCAGAGAACAAGATTCATGCCTTTGACCTGTTGTCAGCTAGAATGGTCCATCAGCCTCATACTATCAAGTTCTCCATTACCTCCAGTACGTATGTACCCCGGTAGCATCAGATCCTAGGGAAGGCAATATAGGCAGTCTCTTAAAAAAAGGAAAGGATCAAAAGGAACATCTACGTTTTTAGATGTATCAACTCTAGATATAAGTAAGAGAAATTAGAAATTTACCTTCAGTAGCTAGGTAAAGCCATATTCCTTTAATTGAGAAGTTGGAATCATGAACAGATTAATAAGATAACGTACCATAAAATGTATCCTTTACACAAAGAAAACACACTTCTCTAAGATGTAGGGAAGAACAACTATCTATCAGGAAGATATACAACACGGCAGAAATTCACCAGCCTGAAGTCACAAATAATGTGCAGGGAACTTTCTGGTGGATAAATGAAGAGTGAAACAGAATTGGAATAGCTTTAGAACGGAGGTTATGGATGATGCCTGATCAGAAAACAGAGCTAGCAACACAGACCTGGCAGAGAAATAAATAAGCTCGAGGAGTAGCAAGGAATTCCAACTCCTGACACGCTAGAAGGGTATTCTGCTTATAAACTCATGGCCTGCCTTATTGGCGCTCTAATATCTCAGAATATTGAGGCAGCAATAAGGTAAATATCAATTCTTGAATGAGTGGTAGAGATACTGAAAGGTTTTAAAACTTAAAACACAAATCTGTGTAGGTAGCATCTGTGTATGCATGTAAGTGAGCAAAGAGATCATGAACAAGGGTGAATACACATATGTATGTGGGGAGTGTGCATGTGTGTATGTCTGCATGTGGGGGGGGTGCGCACACTAGTGGATGCTGGAGTTTAATGTCAAGTATCTTTCTTTATTGCTCGCTGCCTTATCTTTTGAAACAGGGTCTCACAATGTTTTGTTTTTAGAAGCAGAAATTTTTTGAGGTGTAAACCAGTGGACATGCAGAGGGTTGACATTTTTCTCTGAAATATTAAGCTGTTTCTTACCGTCTTCATCGCACTGACAGCGGGTCCATTAGTGCCAAAACAACTGTATAACATGGAAGGCCCTAGCACGGACTCAAGAAGTGTCATAGACTCAAGAAGGTAATCACATGCATACTAAAAGTCAATGGGTGGCGTTGTAATTTAAGACTGCCGTAATGAAGCTGAGAAATGATTGATATTATCATGTCTTGACTCTTGACTATACAGCTTGTTAGTGTTCGGTCTGAATGAGAAGTAAACAAATTATATTGAATACCAAACAGTAATAATCATCCCGAATAGAACTATTTGATTATTTGAGTTGCCAACTGAACCAGCCCCACCCCTTTCACAGAAGAATGCTTTGTGTGAAAGATTGCCATCAAAGTCTTATTCAGACCAAGGCATTAACCACACTTGTTTTTTGTTTTAAAGGTAAAGAAGCATTTTATTTTAAAACAAATACCAATGAAATCAACAAATAACTTTATCATTATAAATTATTTTTAAATATAAACAAAACACATACGCATCAAATTTCACTTTCATTTACTGGCATAAGCACTTTTCCAAAACAAAGTAACACAAATGAAAATACATGACTGTAAAATACATGTTAATAGCAAGCCACCGTTTTCTAAGACCATCATTTTTGGTCATCATTTTCGAAGACCATAATTTTTAAAGAAATACACTAGCAGAGAAAAATCAAGGCACACAGTTAACACATACATACTAGAATCCAAAGCTCCATGTAAATACAACACTGGTGCTTACATGAGCATAAACACAGCTTGGCCTGAAACAGGATCTGTGCAACAATGTGATTGTGTGAGCAATGACAAAGGTAGAGACTGAGATTCATGAAATGCCCATGCCCTAAGCAAACAGTGAAGAACCAAACAGGAAGCTACACACCCTACTGCAAGCCAACTTCTTCTAAGGGCAAAATGTGGAGAGATACAGGGAACAGAGTCTCGAAATGAGAACTGAGCTAAATTCTTTTTGCTTTAAAGGCTTTTGGCTGCTCTACTTCATGGCTTTGAGATGCAAAACTAAAGATGTCGTTAATGGGTTCAGGTGCTATGGGAGAACACACACACACACACACACACACACACACACACAAATGGTCTGAATTGAATATCTTCATCTCTACCACCTTGATTTTCAACTGGTGTATGATCCAAAGAAAACTTTGAGCAATTCCCTGATGGGAAGCCAAAGACTTAAGACTGTGGGATCATAACTGGTTCCAGGGATTCTTCTTGGTTAGCAGTAGCAATATTTCTTAGCCTAAGGCTATCATAAAGGCCTTGGAGCTTTTGGTACTGGCAATTGCACTCTATAAGTCTTTCAGAGATATCACTAAACTTTTTTCTTGTATTCTTCTAGAGCTTCCTTCATGGAGGTAACCTCCTGTTTCATAGAGGTCAATTCTACATCCTTGCTCTGTATTTACTATATATCTTCTCCATTGGTTTTAAGTGGTCCTTGGCCTTGCTGAAATTATATTCTTGATAGAGACATTCCTGATGTGCCTGGTATGTCAAGAAGGCCAGTGCTCGGGACTAATGTCCAGAACAACCTCTGGTTGAAACCCTGCCAATACCATAGCTTTGTACTCCTCCGATGGACCGAGTTCTGTTCTGACAATATCTAGCTTTCCAGAAAGGGTACTGTTGCAAGCAGGGCAGATCACTGGTGAACAACTGAACTCCCCACTTCCATGCTGATCACAGAAGATGTGAGAGCAAGCAGTGACCAAAGCATAACCAGAGAGCTTGATACGACACTTCCGAAAAATGCAAAGCAACATGTCTTCACACAAAGACATGACGAATCTCCAGAAGAATCCATTAACAATGCAACTATCACTTTCCATACAACCATGGTTTATGGCATGAAGGTTCAGACAGGAAATGGGATTGGTATCGACCTGGCATTTTCTCCTGAATGTTAAATAATTGTACTTCTTGTATTTCATCCTTCATGTCTGTTACCAAATGAATCCAGTTTAAGCTAGGAATCCAAATTGAAATACCAGAGCAACTGCTTACCATGATCTGCGTTTACAGTCCCATCAGTCTTTAAACCTTCCTCTAAAGAATGTCCAAGCCCACTTTATAGATAATCTAGGGTTTTCACAGGGTCTTTCTGAGCCTGTGCTGGCCTGGACTCAGCCACTGCTGGCTGAGTGCTAGTCCCAGCTCTTTCCTGGACACATTTCATCTTCAACCTGAAACAGGCCACCAGAAATGAGAGGTAGAGCCACACTTAGTTTCTAAAATGAAAAATGGAGACAACACAGGCCATAGAAAATACCAGGCTCTATTCTGAGAGCAATAGCAACAATTTAAAACAGAGACTGGGAAACTCAGTGATAGGCATAGTTTCAGATTCTATCTAGAGCTAACCCTTAAGAAGATATCATTAGCTGTTTTCCTCCTATTACTTATAACCTTCTGTTTGTTTCTTCAAGACAGCATACAAAGTATTGTGACTGGTTAGTGCATTTTCAAATATACATATTATTTTATTTTTTTCTTAGTAATTCCCATTAAAGAGATGGGATACTTTTCTGTTTTTTTCTTTTTTCTTTTCTTTTCTTTTTTCTTTTTTCTTTTTTCTTTTTTCTTTTTTTTGGTGGGGGGATTGAGTTTTCAATACAGGATTTCTCTGTTTAACAAAGCCCTGGCAGTCCTAGACTCACTTTGTAGACAAGACTTGTCTTGAATTCACAGAGATTCTCCTGCCTCTGCCTACCAAGTGCTGAGATGAACTAAAAAATTTGTTTAAAATGAACCACATTCTATATTTGTGACATAATTCTGTGTTTCCGTATGCTAATTTTATGATAGATTGATTCATGAATTTTTAGGACACTTTTGCTTCATTTCAGCTGCTTGTATATGAAGAACCTTGGACTGTAACCCTTCACTCATTGCACTGTTTAAAAGGAAAGACTAAAACTCACAAGCTTTGGTGGCATAACATTGGCTTTTAACCTTAAGTAAAGTTGGTAGCAATTTTCTTTATTTGACATGAAGTGAATATTCATTAGACACTTTGCTGATACTGTAAAAGAGAAAACTGGAAACTCTGCAAGATAAATTAACCTCCCTGAGCCCATTGTCATTAGCGACTCCTCGAGAGTCAGGTGAAGCTTCCAGCTGGTTAATTAGGATGCATCTATGTTCCTAAAGAATTGTTAAACCACTCTTAGTGTATCTTTTTCCAAGTACATATACATACCCTAACACACACACACATGCATACACATACACACACTCCACACACACACACCCCACCACACATACTCACCACACACACAATACACACATGTATTCACACACACACACACACACACACAGCTTGTAAATTAATGATGATAAAACAATGGGTTGATCAATATTAAACTAAAATAATCTAAGAGTATACATACAATATCACCAGTTGACTGATGAACTCTTCTTTAAATGTTTTTTAAAAGTATTTTAAAATGTATTTACATGTATGTTTATGTGTGTTTTAAGGTGTGTGTGTGTGTGTGTGTGTGTGTGTGTGTGTGTAGGGGGTACTTACAGAGGCAAGAAGAGGGTGCTGAATCTCCTGAAGTTTGAGTCAGAGGAGGGTGTCCAGCACCCAAACTGGGTGCTAAGAACTGAAATTAGGTCCTCTGTAAGAGCAGCAATATTCTTAAATGCTATAACCTCTCCAGCCCTTGCATAACTCTTAATTTCAAAGGTTACAAGAAATACACAAAAGCATTAAAGCAATGCCATGTGGGTGAAATAAAAGACAAACAGATCAAAGGATCCAGACAATCAGAAAACAGTGCAACACACATATGGTGTCTTAGTCACGGTTTCTATTCCTGCACAAACATCATGTCCAAGCAGCAAGTTGGGGAGGAAAGGGTTTATTCAGCTTACACTTCCACATTGCTGTTCATCACCAAAGGAAGTCAGGACTGGAACTCAAGCAGGTCAGGAAGTAGGAGCTGATGCAGAGGCCATGGACAGATGTTACTTACTGGCTTGGTTCCATGGCTTGCTCAGCTTGCTTTCTTATAGAATCCAGGACTACCAGCCCAGGGATGGCTTATGTCAAGTTGACACACAAATCTAGCCAGTACCTATCGACAATTGACTTTGGACTTTGGTGCATAGTGAAGAAATGTTAGCCCTTTCAATGAATGTCAGAATGATTGCTTGCCCACGTGTGGAAAGACAAAGAAAAAAGAGGGGGAAACGATACTAAAGTGTATTTCACACTGTGTATAAACATGAACTTGAGATGAGCTGACTCCATGTAAAACACAGGGCTATAAAGCCTTGAGAAGTAAATATCGAGTCATTGACAAACTTGTCTTGGGACGTAGAAAAAAAAAATCCAGAAATGGAATGATAGATCTATTGGATTTCATAAGATAAACTCCTGCCTTTTGAGATTTATTGTTATTACAAATGATGTAAGTTACAACTTAGGAAAATATTTTTCTTTTTTTTTCCCTTTGTCTTTTTTTTTTTTTGAAAGCTATGTGATAGAAGCTTGCATCCAGAATATTACTATAGGGAAGTCGTCCAATGCTATAGTAAAGGTAATGGTCTCGGTTTAAATTTGAGCACAAAATTTGCATAAACATTCCACCAAAGAAGATACATGAATGGCAAGGGAGATAATCAGCACAGTTGTCAAGATAATGGAAATTTAAATGACAATGACGTATAGCCATGTACTTATTAGAATAGCTCATGCTAAAAAGCCCCATAGCTCAAATGTTGAAGATGTAGCACAATAGAAATTCCCTTATGCCGTTGAGAGTCCAGACTTTTATAGCCACATTGGAAAAGATTCTGGCAGTTTCTTCTGAAATTAATCCTGTTACCCAGCAACCCTATCCCTAGGTATTTATCCAAAATGAATGAAATCTATGCCCATATAAAGACCCACGTGAAGATATTTGTGTCAGTTTTGATGACAGCCTGAAACAGAAAATGACCCAAATGATCATCAACAGATGAATAAATAGTCCCCAAACAGAGCTATACATAAATGGCCAATTGGTTTTGGAAAAGTGGTATCATTCAGTAGAGACAAGACAGTCCTCTTACCAAATGACGCCAGAATAATTATTCACCCGTATAATAGATAAACCAATTACAGTCCATCTACACAGTAAAACACAATTAGCAGCAAAAAGGAGTGAACTTTGTTTCTTGCACATTGGACAAATCTCAAATGCATTGTGCTGAACAGCTACATGAAAGAAGTCAGATTAAAAAGCTACCTGCCGCACGGCTCTTGTTAATAAGACATTGTGAAAGGGAGAAGCTGTAGGGGACAAAAATGTTAACATCACTTCAAGAAGCTACCAGTAGTTAAGGCTTAGGAAGGGTGTAACATCAAATAAGAAGAGGGATACTTTGGAAATACTCATGTTAATGAATAAATAAGGAGATATTATCAAGACTCCATATGCTACAGTTATTTGAACTAAGTTCTAGGTTTAAAATTAATGCATGTAAAATATCCCCTCAAGAATATAGTCTGGATATACTCAGACCAGAAGTGAAAAAGTACCAGAATCAATGAGCTCTCATCAACCATAGCAGTTAGGAGAATAAACCATGGTCAATGACTTTTATTTACCTAGTGTGCTGGGTAAATCTACCTGTCTTGTTCTCTGGCTAAATGCTCTACTGTATTACAGTGGAAGCCTTATAAATGGCTCAGTAACATCCCTCCATGGCCTCTGCATCAGCTCCTGTCTCTAGGTTCCTACCCTGTACGAGTTCCAGTCCAGACTTCCTTTGGTGATGAACAGCAGTGTTGGAGTGCAAGCTGAATAAACCCTTTCCTGCCCAGCTCACTTCCTGGTCATGATGTTTTGTGCAGGAATAGAAACCTTGACTAAGACAATTAGTTTTAAAGCAACAGGAAAAAAAAACATAGTACAAGCTTAAATACAAGGGAAGGAAAGAATAAGAAAGAATAAGAAAGGGGATAAGTCAACTCTAGCTGTAGCTCAAGTGAAAAGCGAAAGGCGTATAGAGATGTAGTCACAGTATTTTAAACAACTGTGGCACTCTGGGAAGCTGAGGAAGTGGCATTTGCAGCTTCAGGTCATACCATTTGGGACACTCTATCCAAAAAAGGGGCGTTGGGAGAACAGAACTGGGAAAAATGGCCTACAAAATTAAATTAGATATTACAAACATGCTACATCTATACGGTCACTTACCCAAGAACAGACACACACTGTCTCTATACTGTCACCCCCCTGGACCTGAAAACAGCTGCTTGGTGGGTGTCATAACTAGAGGTGCCTTTCAGTCTCTAGGTGTGAAAAAGCTTGTTGAATTTTCCGTGTCATACCTTAGACATGTAGACCTGTCGTCCTATGTCCCCATAATCTCATGCAGTTGAATCTTTGGCCCTCAGATAGTGGTATAGTTTGGGGCATGTGTGTGTGAAAGCTGTAGGAGGTAGACCCTGGCTGGATGCAGTGGACCACTAGGGGCAGTGGTCAAGCTTGAGGTTTGATAGTCTGACCCCATACATCGAGGTTTATTCAGGCAGCAAAATTTTTACTACTAATTGCATTTTATTACTCCTGGTCTTCCCTCTTCAGCCTCCCAGGATCTAGATAATAGTGCCTCTAGGTACCTGTAGGCACCTGCCTCTGCTCATCCGTCCTCCTAAAAGCCAATGAATTTTACACCAGTCTGCTTCTCAGACCAGACCTGCAGCATATGGAAGCAGAGAAACAATGACTCAAGTTTTCCCCTTCCTGCTACTGGTCCACTGTGTGCCAATGCTCAATAGTCCCTTGACACATTACCTGGGCTCAACGTGGATCCCTAAGTCTGCTCGCGAGTGACTCAGAGTCTTATAGACTTACAGTCTCATAGATGTATCGTATGGCTTCTTGCTGCTGCTCTAGTACGGTACTTAGAAGAGAGGTTTTGCCTGGCATCATGTGGTATGCAGATAACCAAGACTCCAATCTGGCTGTTTGTTGGCCTGGTGAGGGATCTGGTGGTTGTGCATTTTAAGTCTCTGGTTTAAATCTTTGGCTTTTTATTTTATGACTGTCTTATTTTTCGTTCAGTCCCTCTATCTGCTGATGTGCTAGTGTGGCACTCTTTCTCTGTCATAGATGACCTGTCACTGACAGTGGGGTGCAGATTTTCAGGTGTTCCCTCGGTAGTCCTGACCCTGTGCAGTCACAATCACTCCATATCGAGGGCAGAGCCCTGAGCCCCACAGAACAAGCTGGGCCTCTCTTTCCCTCTCTTCCAGTTTCTAAAGCTTCTCTCTGCCACTGCTCACAGGATAGCCACTCTCTGCCACTGCTCACAGGATAGCCACTCTCTGCCACTGCTCACAGGATAGCCACTCTCTGCCACTGCTCACAGGATAGCCACTCTCGGCTCTCCCTCATAGTTTCCCTGAAGATTCTCATAGTCAGTGCTTGAGTGCAGTTCAATGTCTTCTGTCAGAGGTGGTAGAATTTATGTGGTTCATTATTATTATTGTTGTTGTTGTTATGGTTACTAAAGTATGTGTGGCTTATGTTTACTACTACTACTACTACTACTACTACTACTACTATTGTTATTTAAGTATTGTGTGTGTCTTTCAGAACATATACCATATGCTTGAGGGGTCTCTTGGGGGCCAACAGATGGTATGGAATTCCCTGGAACTGGAGTTGCAGGTCATTGAGAGCTGGCAGATGTGGGTGTTGATGACTGAACCCTGGCCTTCTTCATGAGCAGGAAGTGCTCTGCATCATTAAGGCATCTCTGTAGACTTCTCTATGGTTTTACAAACCACTTTTGGAGCAAATGAAGGTGGGATGCAGGACAGGAGGAGACAGGCCTTTGGAGATGCTTGCACTAACTTTCTTCACAAAGTACTTTGGATTCCCACCTGGGAATCATAGTCTGAGCCCCAGTAATACTAACTAGTACTGATGGAGAAACAAACTAACTTAATGGAGAAAAAAAAAACATCAAAAATATAGAAGGGACTGGCAAGATGACTCAGGAGACAAAGGCTGTAGGTGCCCAGTCCGAGGTCCTGACTTCCTGGAACCCACATGGTGAAAGGAGATAACTAACTTCCACCAAGTTGTTCCCTGGCCTCCACATGAGCACCGTGGTACTCTGTTTCCCTACGTCCAAAATCAATGGATAAAATGTGAAACTAAATAAGCATATGGTGTAAAAACTAGGAATAAAGTCCTCGGTGGTTTAGTGTCTGCCCACCACACACAAGGGCCTGGGTTCCATCCCTAGTATTACAAAAAAATAAAAGAGAAATAGAACTAAAGTGTGTGTGTATGTGTGTGTGTGTGTATGTGTGTGTGTATGTGTGTGTGTATGTGTGTGTGTGTGTGTGTATTTTAAAGTAACATATATTTAAAAAAAACTTTTAACAAAAACCCAGGTTTGTGGCTTGCAAAGACCAACCTTACATAAAGAAGATAAGTATGCATAAATTCTATTGTTTTCCTAGAATGAGTCTTTAGACAGGTTTAGAATGAAGGCAAAGTCTAAAGAAAGAAAATAATTTTGCGTTTCAAAAGGAAACTAGTTAAAAACAAGCTTGGTGACATCTCCCACTGGTGACAGAGAGCGTCAGGCCACGATAAAGCAGCATGCACAAAGATTCTCATGTACAGACAAACGGTGGCTCAAGGCTCCCTAATCTCAGCCTTTCCTTTTGATAAATACCTGTAGCATAAACAGTTTCTCCAGCACTCCCAGGCTCCAAGAGTATAATCCATATGTTCTTTTTCTTTGGAAGGTAAGTAATAGAAGTGATGCTGTAACCAAACAAAAGACCAGGTGAAATTCAGAGCTTATGAACCGCAATGGTGTATCACTAAAGAAGTGGCCACTGTCAGATGGTTCATTTAATTCAGGGAGGCCAAAGATTACGGTTGACATACAAACAGTCTTGTATTGTCTGACATGTTATTTTCTTTAAGTGATGGACTCCCTCTGTAGCCTGGGTTGATCTGGAACTTGTGATTCTCTGGTCTCTGGTCTGTACTACCTGAGAGCTGGGATTACAGGCTTCCATGGCCACATTTAGTTGACAGTCTATGGTGATAATGAAATCTAAAGCTGAGGGAAGGAGAAGAAAGCTCTGCAACATCCAAAGGCCTCCGGCCTTCACAACATAAGGGCATTCGATGATTTAGTAAGTGTATAGACACGCTATTGCCAAGACTCAACGAATAAACAAGTAGGTGGTGATTAATACATGAATTTTCTTTCTCATTTTTCTCCACAATTGGACCTTCCTTTCCAAATTAATGCTCCGTTTCTAAATCCTTTAAATCATGTGTTTTCACATGCAAGTACATAAGTGTGCATGCACGTATGTTATTAAAAAGGAAAACATATTTCAGGAGGCTTATATTTGTGTTCAAATATGAGAAAATTTGACCTTATAAAACAAAAGATGAAAGAGGAGAAGGAAATTAAATTGATTAAGTTGGAATTTTTTTTAAGGTGGAATTTTCATTTCAGAGGCTTATAGTAAAATACCTTTAGATGAAAGCAAATTTTAAATTACCAAGACTAAAAATGCTAGAATATAATTAAAATATGCTCTAGTAGTTGTAAAGAAAAATATATAAAATTCTATCAATCTTAACACCAAATGGTCAAGCGGCTCTCAAAAACCATTAATTAAGAAACAGAGGATATGCCTCAAACCCAGTGTCAAGCAAAGCAGGCTCAGGATGAGTCCCAGGAGTGCAGAGACAGGGATTCTGCAACTGAGTCTAGTTGAACACATATAAAACACTCAGTAAAGTACTTAACATATGCCCTAAACAGAAACACCAAACTCAGATGCAACCAAACGACCTGAACTTGGGGCCTTGCTCGCCAAGCTCCAGTGTAAGAGCCAAGCGAAGCCATTCTTTCTCCCTCCCTGTCTAGTGCCTGCCTTCTAGAACCGATTACAGCTTAACCTCCTCCTGCCTCCAAGTGGCCCCTTCCTCTTTCTGGTCCACAGTTTTTGCCTCCTCTCTCCCCTGCTCAGTCTTTGTCCTTCTGTCTGCTTATCTTTGTGTCTGTCTCTTACTCTGTTTCTGTCTCTGTCTGTCTTTGTTTCTGTCTGTCTGTCGATCTGTCTGTCCCTCTTGCTGTCTTTCTCTATCTCTTTGTTTCTCTCTCTCCCTCTCCTCTCTCTCTCTCTCTCTCTCTCTCTCTCTCTCTCTCTCTCTCTCTCTCTCTCTCTCTCTCTCTCT
>NC_034605.1:7988847-7998739 GCF_900095145.1 Mus pahari | reverse complement strand
AGAGAGAGAGAGAGAGAGAGAGAGAGAGAGGACTCTCCTGGCCAACAACAACAACAAAAACCAAGCAGATCCTTTATTAAAAAACAAAACAAACACACAAACAAACAAACAGAATAGCTAACGCCAGAATTCTTTTCAGTGGTTGAGAAGAGTGGGAAGCAGAGAGAATAAAATCCCCCAGGACTAACATTAATTAGTTTTGTTCCTCTCAAACTTACCAATTCAGTTGCACAAACTCGAATGCCAATTACGTAAGGTACAAATCACTGATTCGATTATTTCAACAGCAGGTTTTGGTGTGTGGGGTCTGTTGAGGATTCAACAGACAGCAAACAGGCAAGACCTGTTGACCTCAAAGCGCACGTGAGTTCCCATCGGAGATGTAATTGCAGCTCAGCACAAGTGAGCGAGGCACGTTAATTCTGCATTGAAGAGACCTGTGAATACCTCTCTTGGAAAGCAGTTTATCTCTAACTAGCTGCATCTATATAAAATGCCTGCATTCAGAACCCCAAGTAAAATCGAGAGAGGTCCTTTAGCATGGGACGGGGTAAAAGGGGACCAGAGTCCCTTTTCAGATCTGCTGCTAGGGTCTAGCAAGTCATCCCCAGCAGGAAGTGGTCCACCACCATGAGCTCCATAAATCAGTGTAATGTGGGAAACTGGCAGGCACAACATGTGTTCTCAGGATTTAATAGTTTTAGATTCTGCTGAGACTTATGAAGGAGAATAGAAATTATAGGTAAACTTGGCTGAGCCTTTCTACCCAGACAATGGATATTTTCTTTTGTGTTGTTTTCTAATATTTTTAGTTTGAAATGACTGTGCACACGCAGGAGGTTGCAAAGCAGCACAGAAGTTCTGTGTATCCTTCCCTGAACTTTGTTTAGTGCTGTTAATTTTATGGATCTATAGGATGACGTGGGAACGAGGAAATGGGCATTGCTGTAATCTGTAGACCCTGTGCAGACTTCAGTAGGACTGCCTATTTCATGTGTGAGCCTGAGTATGAGTGTGTCTATCTGTGAGTGAACTTGTGAGTGACTATGTATATATGTTAGTATATGTATATATGTATGCACATATGTGTGTGAGTGCTCATGTGTATGTGTGTGTTTTCACACACACATTTGTTGATATTAGGTTTTCATTGTGCTATCATGGATAGTTTTTTTTTTTTTTTTTTGACTACCATCTACACCACCACCACCATGACCACCACCACCATCACCACTACCACCACCAAACACAAGACATAAGACCATCCTAGAACCACAAAGAAGTTCTGATTCACACTATCAGTAATCACTAATGAGCAATTCATTCTCTGTCTCTATTATTTTCTCCTTTTGAGAAATTGTATCTGTGTGAGCTTTGGTGTTTGTTTTATTGGCTCAGCATAATTCTCCTGAGATTTATTAAAGTTATAGTGTCAAGTGATTTTTAAAACATGCATAATATATATTTGCCAAAGTAATATCCTGTCAATCTCTATTGAAGACTTTGCTTCAAGTCGATATGATACTCTGACCACAGTTATTGGCTCTTGATCAAGCAGAGTAATTGAAATGAACAAGTGACAAGTGGCTTTTGTTTTGCTTTAACAAAGGCACTTTATCCAGGATCATAAAGAGCAATTGAATATGTGATTTCAAGTGCACGTTATCCTTTAAAATGTCCAGTTCAAAAACAAATATTTTATGGGCACCTTTTTGCTGAAGTGTGGATAGTCAACAAAATATAGACAGACTTCTGGTTCAGTGAAAAGCTTTCCTTTAGACAAAACAAAACAAACAAACAAACCAAGTTTATGGTCAAGTTTTTGGCTTGTAAGTATGAGAGCACAGAATTGTCACTTAACAAAACAGTCAGGGGAACATTTAATATACCCAGAGCCAAACATTGGCCTGTACATATACCTACTCAGGCAAGTGCACCTGCACACACAAATATGCCCCCCCACATGGATACATGCACACACAAAGACATATGCGATATAGACAGACAGACAGACAGACAGAGACAGATACACACAGAGACAGAGAGAGATAGACACACACAAAGAGAGACACAGATACATAGAGACACACAGAGGTAGAGAAACAGAGAGAGATAGACAGATACTCCCTGCACCCCACTCCGAGGGGGGGAGAGAGAGAGAGAGAGAGAGAGAGAGAGAGAGAGATTATGCTTCGGAACAATCTTCCTCCATGAAGCCATTGTTAGATGATGCTAGGGCAGTCACCACAGTTTGTAAGATCACATAAATCAATGGCTTCTAGGTTACACAACATCATGTCAGTTCTGTTTCTTAGCAGGTGGCATATGCCAATCACTTCTTCAGCGAAGAGAGGATCTTGGCTTTTCACTACTGACATGAGAGCTACACCCAGATTGTCTGCTACTTAAATCTGTGTAAACCACAGTTGATAAATGATATGTGAAGCCTCTTCATGCGACAATAGCTTCAGGCAGAGCTTTCAAATGTAAATTGCTTGTTTTTTTTAAAAATTAATTTAGCCTTCCTAAAAGATGTTCACCTCAACCAAGGTTCATAACCACACAATCTTAGCTTTCATCTGACATCACTATTAGAAAATATTATTTTATAAACTACAGTTTTTTATTATCCTTAAGTAAAGTTCTTTTTTTTCCCTCAAGAAGCCATCCATACTCACTGTACATAAACTGGGAAATACACATAAGAAAAAGAAAGAATTTTTTTGATAGCTTCAGTCTCCAAACATGGTTTATTTCCAGTCTGTCTTTCTTTGTTCTGTGAAATTCATTGTAGAACCTATCACAATAAACAATGCACAAAGTATATTTCCTCCTGGAAAATAGATACCAAGAAATTGCTATGCTATTTTATGTTCTTAATGTATCTTTCATCAGACCCTACTTTGTAAGGAACCCTCTTAATGTTCCATTTTACTCTTCGGTGAAACTCAGAATATTGTGTGTTTGGTAGTAATGTTCTTTTGCTGTTTCTTCATCTTCCTCTCTTCCTATGTGATCACTGGTCTCTCTCTACCTTCATTTTAACTATCCTGAGTATAAAATATATATTAAAAAACTTTTATTTATTTACACTATGTGGGGTGGGTATGCCTGTGTGTGTGTGCGCGCGCGCGCGCGCGCGCGCGCGCACACGCGCATGCTCGCGCATGCGCACGCGCATGTGTGTGTATACAGGTTTCTATTGGGACTAGAAGAGGGTATTGAACCCTGTGGTGGTTTGAATGAGATTAGCTTCCACAGAATTCTGTATTTGCATGCTTATTCCTCAGTTGATGAGCTGTCAGGGAAGGGTTAAGAAGTCTGGTCTTGCTGGAGGACATGTGTAACTAGGGGTTGACCTTGAGGTTTCACACCCACATCAGGCCCAATCTCTCTCGGTCTCCTTCTCGCTCTCGCTCTCTCTCCTGCTGCTAATGGATCATAATGCAAAGCTCAACTTCTCCAGCCCCATGTCTACCTCTGCACTGTACACTCCCTTCCGTGATGGTAATGGACTAACCCACTAACACTACACACAAGCTTCCAATTAAATGTTGTCTTTCATAAAAACTGCCTTGCTCATAGTGTCTCTTCACAGCAATAGAACGCTAAGAGAGAACCTTGGAGTCAGTATTACAGCAGTTTTGAGTTGTCTGACCTGAACGCTGGCATGAAAACAGAAGTTCTCCTCTTGAAGAGCAGGAAGCTCTCTTAATTACTGAGCATCTCTCAACCTCCCTGAGTATAGAGGTGTTAAGGTGAGGTCTGGCCAGCTTGGAAGATAAGGTCAGAGAAAGGGTGATGTGAGTATGATGTTTGAATGTGAAATTTCATTCATAGGTTCATATGTTGGTCAGCAGATGGTGGCATTGTTTGTGAGGGTTATGGAACCCTTGGGATGTGGAACCTTGTTGGGAGAAATAGTCACTGGGCAGAGGCTTTGTGATGTATAGGCTGTGCTGTAGTTTGAATATGTATGGCCCATACAAACATAGATTCTTGTGTTTGACTGCTTGGCCCATAGGGAGTGGCATTCTAGGAGATGTGGTGTTGTTGGAGTTAGTGTGGCCTTTTTGGAGGTACTGTGTTACTGTAGAGACAGGATTTAAGGTTATATATGCTCAGGCCAGTCACACGCTCCTGTAGGCTTAGATTTTTCAAAACCTACTTTAATTGTGGTTCCTTTTTTTATTTTATTTTATTTTTTAAAAGAATTTAGAGACTTTTATTCTAAGTGGATGTAAGTTAAGTTCTATCTTTAAAAAGATCCTTTTTTGGTGATGAGAACTTATATTTTTCTTATATTGGATATTTTATTTATTTAAATTTCAAATGTTATCCCCTTTCCCGGTTTTCTCTCCAGAATACCCCATCCTATTCCCCTTCCCTTGCTTCTATGAGAGTGCTCCCCCAGCCACCCACTCACTCCTGCCTCTGCCCCCCTGGCATTCCCCTACATCAAGTCTTCACAGGAACAAGGGCCTCTCCTCCCACTGATGCCCGACAAGGCCATCCTCTGCTACATGTGCAGTTGGAGCCATGGGTCCCTACGTGGTCCCTCTTTGGTTGTTGGGTTTGTCCCTGGGATCTCTGGGGGGAGTCTGGTTGGTTAATATTGTTGTTCTTCCTGAGACGCTGCAAACCCATTCAGCTCATTCAATCCTTTCTCTAACTCCTCCTTTGGGGACTCCTTGCTTACTTCCAGTGAACTTCAGTGGTTGACTGCGAGCATCCGCTTTTACATTTGTCAGGTTCTGGGAGAGTCTCTCAGCAGACAGCCATATCAGGCTCCTGTCAGAAAGAGCTTCTTGGTATCCACAATAGCATCTGGTTTTGGTGTCTGTACACGGGATGGATCCCCAGGCGGGGCAGTCTCGGGATGGCCTTTCCTTCAGTCTCTGCTCCACACTTTGTCTTTGAATTTCCTCCAGTGAGTATTTTGCTCCCCCTTCTAAGAAGGACTAAAGCATCCACACTTTGGTCTTCCTACTTCTTGAGCTTCATGTGATCTGTGAACTGTATCTTGGGTATTCCGATCTTTTGAGCTAATATCCACTTATCACTAAGTGTGTTCTTTCGTGACTGAGCTACCTCACTCAGGATGATATTTTCTAGTTCCATCCGTTTGCCTAAGAACTTCATTGATTTAACACCTGAGTAGTGTTCCATTGTGTAAATGTACCACATTTTCTGTATCCATTCCTCTGTCGAGGGGCATCTGGGTTCTTTCCAGCTTCTGGCCATTATAAATAAGGCTTGCTTCAACTTCCCATCTAGCCCACCACTAGATGTGGGGGTTGTGGACCTTTTTAGGTATAGTTTTTTTGGAACGATTGCAATCTTTATTGTCAGCAGTTCAATCCACTTGGGAAACCCCATGAATTAGTAGCAGTGGCTTGATCCAGAAGAAACTGTGAGGCTCTGCAGACAGACAGGAGTCCACAGAAGCAGCAAGACACAGCAGGAATACCACCTGAGGTTCTTTGGTGCATTTCTCTCTACAAAGTCAGGGCAAGCGAAGAAAGCAAGGCAAACCGATGCAAGAGTGTCTTCAGAGAAGATCAGCATCAGCAGAGGCCAGCAAAGAGTTGCAAGGCAAACCGATGCAAGAGCATCATCCACTGTCTGTTGGGTTGTACTTTCCAAATATCACATGTGCTCTCAAAGTATGCTCCAGCAAAACATCACAGGCCCTCTCCCCAGGCAGCTTCCAGAAAACCCCACATGTCTGTTCTCAGCAGAACATCCTCTCATAAGACAGTTTCCAGAAGAGCATCACACGACACAACTGAGTCTCCAACGAAACTGGAAATTCTCACTTCACAGCCCCCTTCCGCTGCCAGAAGATCAAGAAGCAGAACTCTTAGCTCCTTCTCCAGCACCATGCCTGGAAGGAGGCTGCCAGACTTCCCATCATGATGATAATGGACTAAACACTGCTTTCTGACAATGATAATGGCCTGAGAACACTGCTTTTCTCTCTCTCTGCTTCCTGGGTGTGGAGGCAATGTGATCGGCTAGCTTCCTGCTCCTTCTTGCTGTGACTTTCTTGCTTTGCCTTTCTCACCATGATAAAAATCTATACCTTTGGAACTGTAAACCACGATAGACCTTTCTCTCTTTAGCTAATTTTTGTCACTGTATCATATATCACAGCCACAGGGGGTGGGGGAAGCTCATACAGAAGGTTGTGGATGATAAAGCCTGATGGGGGAAATTAATTTAAATAAGAAAAGGAAAAGTTTGTGAGTTCAGAAAGCAGAGAGGGAAATGAGATTCAGTGTGCGTCACAGACCCTCCAGGATTGTCTCATGTGAGGACATGTGGAGCAAGGTCGGCTCAATGCTGTGGACCTGCACGTGACTGGACCAAGCTCAGGGTTGTGAGCTATAACTCAGGGTTGTGACAGAGAACTGGAGACGAAAGCCACGGTGTGGTTTCGACAAGGGCAGATTTGGTGTAAAACACTGGAAGATCTGAGAAAATACAGGGAGCTACTAATAACAGGAATGATATCTACAAGGAATAAAAGCAATAATGTTTTATAGTCAGTCTGTTGGTTCAGGGTGGAAGTCATCCTTCTCCACCGCAGGGTCTAGGTTTTGCCTCCCACTGCATGCCTTGGTAAGGTGTGCTGGTTTAGAGGAAAGAGGTCACAAGGCTATAGTACTCTGGGAAAGAGTCCAGGATGAAGAGCTTGGCTGTCAGGTGGGCTTGGAACTTCCCATTACCAGTGGAGTGACCCCCCTGAGGCATCTGCTCCCCTGTGAAACCGATGTCTTCCTTGACTCACTTGTTTGAGGAGATAGGTTTGGAAGACCAGGATAAAAGGCACCAATAAGAGACAATCTGACAATGCCAGGAAGAGCTTGCTTTAGAAAGGCAAAATTTGGCCGGTCCATGTCTGCACACTCTAGCTGTCATATGTCTGACCCGAATCTACTAGCTCCAGAAAATATTACAGACACTTGAAACTCTGTGTGAACATATGGTGACAGTGTGAGCCGTGGGTGGATTGTGCTTACGACAGGAGAAATAGATGTTACAAACAAATAGATAACTCTTCAAGAAACCTTCTGTTAGCCCTGCCCGGGGTCACATTTTACTCCAAACACTGAAGTCCAATGGAGTCACATAATGATTCAGCTGTTAGAGATACCTTCCTGTCAGCAAAGAGAGGGGAAGATGGTTAACCATTAGACATGGCGGCAAAGGCTGGAGAGATGCCTCAGTCATTCAGAATGTGTATTGCTCTCATGGAGGACCCAAGTGCAGTTCTCTGTAATCTGTGTTGGGAGGTAACTATAGCTTCAGCATCCGACACCTCTGACCTCCAGAGACAGGTGCACTTGCATGCACACACCCCCATGTACAGAATCTAAAGTAATAAAATTAGCTCTTTAAAAATCAGTAACAGAGATGGAAACGCAGATCAGTGGTGGGGTGTTTACCTAGGGTGTGTAAGGACCTGGGTTCTATTCCCGGCATTGAAAACAGAATCTGATCCTGGAATGGGAGCATCTGGTTAGGTACACAGAGAGTATTGAATCAGGTACCATATGCACTTGTGACTTAAAATTAGTGCCAATTAAACATGTCGGCTTTAAAAAATAGGAGGTGATGCCTAGGATAAGCTTTCATTCTCTCACAGGAGAAGCTCCCTTTAACTTTTCTATACCCTTTAAAAAAGTGTGTGTGTGTGTGTGTGTGTGTGTGTGTGTGTGTGTGTGTGTAATCCCCAATGTTATCTATGAAGGTCAGAGGACAACACAGGGGAATTGGTTCTTTCCTTCTACCACTTAGGGGACCTGGAAAACAGACTCAAGTTGTGAGATCCAGCACAGAGCAACTTTACCCACTGAACCATCTCGGTTGTTCCCCAAATTTTCTATTCTTCAAATCAGTCCCAACCTTGAACTTGTACAAACAAGAAATATATTTTCCCCAGATTCTGTTAATGATGCGTCTACTGTAGTTCTTTTTATCCAAGTTACATAGCCGAGGCTTCAGGCTTAACATAAATGTGACATTTAACTAAGAAGTCGGAACCCAAGATGGGTGCAGATTTTCATTATGTATAAAACAGAAACTCAGTCATTAAAATTAAAGGCCTTCCCGCTGTAGGGATGTCTATTTGTTTGAAGTTTTAATACAGTCGTATAACATCTCAAATAACTTGCTTACTTTAAACAACAAATATTTGAAAAGGGAAATAGGATTGAAAGCCCAAATCAAGGAACAGCTTGTTAAGAAAGCAATATTCAGGGCATAAATTACTTGTTAAAAACTAGCTATTTCATTACAGCTTGCTATTTAAGGAACTCAGATGAATCCCTGCACAAAACAAATAAAAAGGCAGCTAATGAGCAAATTTCCTGACACATCCTTATTCCAACTTTGTGCATCAGTCTTTCTTGAAGGGTATGTTACTTGTCACAGCATATGCGCTACTTTACAAAAACCCACAAACTTTTAAACATGTTTTATTTGCCCTCTTTGGAGCAGAGTTTAGGGAAGCGGCTATCTTGGATAGAATTGAAGTATATGTGTAGTTTTGAAAATGTGAAACTGTGAACTTGGCCAAGAGCCTCACTTTTCTCTTCTATTTTGTTTCTTATTTCTTTATCTTTATTGATTCCTTGTGAAGTTCACATCATGTCCCCCAATCCCACTCACCTTCCCACCTCTTCATATCTACCCTCAAAAGCAAAAAACAGAAACAAAACCATAAACATATGTTTTATACATAATATAGTGTGTCATAATGTGTCCCACAGTGTACACTTTTGTCCACACATCTCTACTTGCAAATGTTCATTGCAATGCGTTACTGGTCTGGTTTGAGACCTCTGGTTTCTGCTACTCTATCCATACTGGCTCCTCCCTGGGACTCCTCTCAGATGTCCTGTTCTTGCCTTTTGTGTCATAGAAATCCTGCAACTTTAGATCAGTAGGACATACCCCGGAAGTTCTTAGATGGGGTAGATCTTGGGATGGGTCAACTCAAAGCCTGAATCTGGGCCTGTGTGGTAGCTGAATTGGTCAGGCTAACAGCTATCCTCCACCCATGCCACTAGGGACAGTTATCCAGCCCTGCTCAGGTTAGCTCACCCAGTGCTTACAGCTGGCAGGGGGCAGGCTCAACTTCCCTACTCTCGGGCCCTTGAAACTGGTTCCCCATGCCTATGCCATCAGGGCCAGCTCTCCTACGCTGCCTAGACAAGGTAAGGAGACAGCTATCCCACCTGCTGGGAGGCAGCCAGAGGTGGGGGGAAGGGCATCTTTCTCTCACCCACATGCCACCGCCATGGCAGATGAGGGGTAGGACCAGCTCTCCTGCATTCACACCCTGGCTAGTCTGTGTCCCTGCCACCAGGGCCAGCTTTACTGTGCTGCATGGGGGACATGGAAGGCCAGGCTCCCAAGTGCTGTAGCCCTTGAGGGGTGGGGTCAGCTCTGTGCAGTACTTGGGCATCCACATGATCCACGGCTGCAGCCCAGAGCGGGGACGTCTGCATCGCCTTGGGTGGTAACATGGGCCACAAACATCGACACAGACCCCCTGCTGCTGCATGGTCACAGCACCAGCCATGGTCCTCCGTGACAGCATGGACCAGAACTACACCAGGTCCTTGAGTGATAGCACAGGCTACTCACATCAGTTTGTTTCTCGCCACGCTCACGTCTCCAGTGCCGCCTCTCTTTAAAGGGCTCAAATGGTTCTACTTCTTTCTACCCCCATGTCTCCATCACATACTTCCTGGCTGTAGTGACTCCAGTGCAGGCAGGCCACACTCGGGTGGGCTTCTGAGTATTGCTTTTCTTACCTTTACAGATGGAGACATTGGGTTATCTTAGATATTCATTGTTGGTCTCCTCCTCCTCTTCCTCC
>NC_034605.1:7975408-7988656 GCF_900095145.1 Mus pahari | reverse complement strand
TTTTTTTTTTTTTTTAAACCAGAATACACACTGCATGACTGGTCGCCAGTGCCTTTACCACCTTTCTGTTTTGGAGAGACTTGAAACATTTTTGAACAGCTTTGGATTTGCTTTGGAAAAGCAGTCCAAATATTAACAGTCTCTTTATACTCCACCCAGTTTCCTCCAGGGCTACCATCTTACCCTATCGTGATCCACTTAGCATGATCTGTCAGGTGGATGATTTACTGAGGTCTGTACTTTGAGGTTTCTCCGGTCTTTCCAGTACTTTCTATCTCAAGGTCACCCTATGAGACTGGTGACCTCACGTCCTCTGGGCAGAACCACGTTGCCAGAGTTCTCTGCTTCTGATTACCTTGATCAGTTTGGACAGCATCCTCCTATTGTTTTGTAGAATATTCTGAGCTTGGATTACTCTGGCATTTTTTTCTGGCAATGGGATACAGGGTTATGGATAGACATCAGAGAGTAGCATCCTGTCAAGGTTATGTGCCCTTCATAGGATTCATCCCCAATGACCAAATTTTGGAAATGGTTGCTGTAAAGAACTGAGTGACCCAGAGGCTTGTTTAGTGACTTAATTGGCACCGAGGCAGGTCACCAGAATATTTCTTCTTTGAAAACCTTCATAACCAGCTTCCCTCCTGACAATCAAATAAGAGTTTATGATGCACTTGCTCCGCCGCTGAGGTGGCTGAGCTGTGGGATATAAATTGGTGGTGGTGGGGGAGGTAGCAGAGCACTGGAGGGAACTTCTAGGATTAGTTTTGTTGGTGGGGGCTGTCTGGGTTGTCCTCTTGCAATGGAGAGAAGCTCAGTTCTCAGAACACCTTGGGCGGTTCACAAGCATGTATAGAACCAGCTCAGTGTGAACTGACATTCTCTTCTGGCCTCCATGGACACTACATGCATGTACACATATATACACATAGACATGCACTTAATTCAAATAAATCTTTAAAAACATATATGTAATATATACATATGCATATACATTTACTACATATACATATACTACATAGACACATATACATATGTGGGGTGTGCACATGGAAGCATATGCACATGCCCACGCATGTCCATGGATGTGGATGCCAGTGGCCATCCACATTAATCATTCTTCACGAATATTCTGAGACAGGCTCTCACTGCATCTGGAGCTCACCAAGAGTTTAGACTGCCTAGACAACGAAATCAAGGGATCCTATATCTGCTGCCCCAGCTCTGGTATTACAGGCACGTGATGCACAACCAGCTTTTAATGTGGGTGCTAGAGAGGTGAGCTTAGGTCTCATGCGTGCACAGTGAGCGTTTTACCCACTGAGTCACCTCTCCAGCTCACAATGAGATTTTTTCCTAACCATTCATCTTCCCAGGCAAGTCGTGAACATACGGTGGAGCAAGCCTTTCACCTCGTGAACATACGGTGGAGCAAGCCTTTCACCTCGTGAACATACGGTGGAGCAAGCCTTTCACCTCGTGAACATACGGTGGAGCAAGCAAGATGTACCAAGAAACAAATCCCTTTTCGCAAGACCTGGTGAGTTGCTGTGGTTTGGCTGTATCGTTCTGGGTCAATGTGGTAGCGACAGGGTCCGACCTGTAACACTGGGAGCACAGACGAGGTGAGTGGGGAAGGTGTTTCTATCCAGAACATTCTGTCATTCCATTTCTGCATTTAAGCAACAGATGGTCTAGGGCAGACTCTGTATTTGGGCATTGGGGGTGAAGGTACAAAGAAAAGTATTAATCATTGCAGCATGTTTCAGTGAGTATTTTAATCACAGTAACCCCAGAGAGTGTGGCGGTAGTCAGGAAAATGGAGTTCCAAACAGCAGCTTGCAATATCAGCTCTCACTAATTCAGAGATGATTTACATTACAACGTCATTTAAATTCATCTGCCCATTTTTATATTTCATTTTATTTTATTAATGTGTGTGTGTATTGTGTGTGTGTGTGTGTGTGTGTTCATGTAGGCATCCATGGAGGCCATGTCAGATCCCTTAGAGATGGATTTACAAGGTTCTGGTGACAAAGCCCAGGTCCTATTGAAGGACAGTAGCACCTTTTTGAAACCGCTATGTCCGGTTTTTCCAGCCCTCATTTACCCACCTTAATACTTGCATGAGTGAGGCAAGACAACCTGCAGAAATTGTACAGATAGCATTGCAACATGCTTTCTTCTTTCCCCCCAACAGAAGAACCAGAATGGTGTATTTCCTGTTCTTATAGACCTAATCAGTCTTTTGCCATTTTACAACCTAAAATATTTTCATATCACTTGGAAGAATTTATAAAAGTTGGGAGAAGGGTAATGAGTTGTAAGAACCTAGAACAATCTATTAATGTATGCCCAAACTAGAAATGTCATTTCTATAAGACTAAATAAGAAAGTGAATAGATACAAGCTAATAAACTCTATGTTTACAGTCAAGACTTTAAATGCTCGTCATTTGTAAAGACTACAGCACATAAAGCCGTTTGCTTGTGCATGCTAGACAAGTGCTCTACTACTGAGTTATGTTCCAGACCCTTGCAAAATGTTACTGAGTTAGGATTTGACTGTTTCCTGAGCTAACCTACATCTTATTCTGTAGCCCAAGAAAACTTCAAGCTTGAAATCTCTCCGTCTCCATCTCTGTCCATTATAGACAATCACCATGCCCAGCAATTTGGGGGAAGTTTGGTGTGAATTCTAAACACATTCGTCCCTGTCCAACACTTGCTCTGTATGTCTGGAGAAGGATCGAGGATAGCTACACTCTTGGTTTAGAATGAGTGAGTTTGTTAAATACCCATCAAGTCAAAGCAAAGGGGTAAACGTCAAACAGCAGATAAACTGCAGAACATCTTTAAATCAGGCATAGAAAAACACTCAGGAGAGACAGCTTGGGGAAACCCAATTGAGACAGCAAAGAAAGGGTGATGCTATCAATGGGGCTCACAAGCATCCTACAGAAACCCACTGGGAAAGCTGAGGCCGCCAGCTGGAGTTCTCAGTGGAGAATTCCACCCAGGCAGAGCAGAGTGTCCCCTCAGGTGAGGCGTCCAGCTGAAAGAGAAAATAGCAGCAGAAACATGTGCGGCTGGGCACATCCAACAGAAATGACCGAGAAGCCTGGAAAGCTGAATTGAGGATCCCCGACTTGGAAGTCTAGGCAGAGCAGGGCTTTCATTCCCACAGAGGGCACCGGACAAACGAGAGCAACCTCCTTTAGAAACAGATGCCCTTCTAGCAGTTATTAAAGGCACAGTGTCTTTATTCATGGGCTGTTTTGTTTGTCTCTCATCCTTCACAGAGCCAGGAGGACCAGCCTGTTCCCACACAATGGGTCTTAAGCTAGAGCCCTCCTCGTGCCTCAAGTCTACTCTCAACAACCCCAAACATCACAGAGCAGTTTGCCAACATAATGTAGGATGGTGAAGCCCCTGCGCTCTCTCAGTAGAAATTCATTGCGGTATTTTTACTGTCAAGACTTTTTACAGTCAAGTCAAAGTTGGTAACTTTTATTTCCCATGGCTGGGGATTGAACCCAGGGCCTCACGCATACAGCACAGCTGCTCTCTGCCACGGAGCATGTCCCCAGCTCTCAAAGCTTCCTCTGTATTCGCTGGGAAGTGAAAGTGGATTGCCGAGGTTTACTCATTCCCTTTTAAGTAAAATAATCAGTATACCCTTCGCTCTGAGGATTGAAGAAAACGTTGTGAGCATGAAAGCATTTGGTAAATGGTGAAAAGTGACGCAAACATTTAAGTTTTCTAAGGATCTTCTGTGTCAAGCTAGACATTTAACAAATAGATGATTGCTCATAAGGCAGGTGTCCTTCTCTGGCATTGCAAATCAACAATGTGTGAGCCATCTTGGTTTCTTGGGTGCTTCTTTCTTTCTTTCTTTCTTTCTTTCTTTCTTTCTTTCTTTCTTTCTTTCTTTCTTTCTTTCTTTCTTTTCCTTTCTTTCTTTCTTTCTTTCTTTTTAAAATATATATAGATTAAAGGCATTAGAAATCACTGCAACAAATAAAACAGAACAGGGATTTATAAAGAAATCATTGACTGATTGTCTTCCTACTAGAATTCCTTGTCCAGAAGTACACTCTTATACCATGGCTCATGGATAACCATGAGTGTTTCTATACTGTGTAAACTAACCCCTAATGCCTGCATTCACTCCATATTTCCTTCTCTCCATCCCTCCCTCTTTCCTTCCCATCTTCCCTCCATCTCTCCTTCTTCTCTTCTTGCCCCCTCCTTCCTTTCTCCCTGCCTCCCTCTTACTCTGCATTTCTTTCCTTTTCATATCCCTTTCTTTTTATATCCCTTCCTTTTACCTTCTTTCTCTTCTCTTTCTGTGTTCCCTTTTCTTCTCCAGTTTTCAACATAAATGGAATACAGTACACCATAGACCATTTTCTCTATTTTTCATATAATAATATAATAAGCATCTTTTAAAAAATAGAAATTTAAAGTCTATTGTTTTCCATGGTTTCCTAGTTAATTTGTATCACTGTGACCAAATATCAGAGCATTCCATGATATAAGAGTGGAAAGAGTTATTGCATCTCATGGTTTCAGAGTGCTTAGTCCATGATGGCAGGGAGGTATGGAAGGATAATGCATAGCGTGACAGTTAGCAGAAGGGGTGTATTCTGAAGCTTTCTCCTTAGCCTTCTTTTATTTTTCCTGGGTTTCTAGCTAATGAGATGAGCACCTGCCATTTATAGGGTCTTCCCCTACTAGCTAATTAGTTAATTCATTTCACTGAAAAATCCTCGTAGACACATGCAAAGACATGGTTTGCTAATTTCTTAGGTCTGACGATCCAATCAATTTGACAATTAAGATTAAGCACCAGGGGCCTGTGTGGTGGCTCAGCAGGTAAGGGTACTTTGCTGCCAAGACTGACAACCTGAGCTTAATCCTCAGGACCCATATGGTGGATGGAGAGTACTGACTCATACAGACAGTCCTCTAACCTCCAATGCATACCATGGTGTGTGCAGCACGTGAATGCTTTGCATGCACACACACACACATCTCACGCATGCATGCGCATACACACACACACACACACACACACACCACAAAAAATGTACAAAAAAGGTAGAAAAGCATTAAGTATCATAGTGAGCATATTATAGCCTAAAGGGCAAACACACTGCCATTATTTAACATTTAGCCTGTTGATGAATAATTGAGTTTACTTCTCTCCCTCCCTCTCTTGCCTTCTTTCTTTCCCTTCCCCTCCCTCCCCTCCTTTACCTCCCTCCATCTCTCTTTCTTCTTTCTCCCTCTTCCTTTCTCTTTTCTCCCTCCCTCCCTCCATTCCCCGCCCCCTTCCCTCCCTCCCCTCCCTCCTTCCATCCCCTCCCCTGCCTTCCCTCCTTTCCCTCCCTCCCTCCCCTTCCCTCCTTCCATCATCCCCTCCCCTCCCTTCCCTCCTTTCCCTCCCTCCCTCCCTCCCTCCATTCCCCCTTTACTTTCCTCCTCCTTCCCTTCCTTTTTCATGGGGGAGGTAATTTCTGTAATTTACTGCAGTAGATACTCTTGTGTCTATAACAAAATGAGGTTTTAATTATTATTTTCCAAGCTAGGAAAAGCCTTTAGGATTCTGTGGTAGGAGTCGTAGCCAGCACCTTCACATTAGGCGGCACTTAGATTAGAGGGAGTGGATGGATGTATATTAATATGCATATGGCAGCTATTATTTGAGCAGCAGGATATCTACTCTTCAGTATAATGAGATCCTTCAAGACAGGATTTTACTGTTATTATAATTATTACTTGCCTCTTCAAATTGAACCTTATATTTTAAATTTCAGTGTAAATGTGAGGTGGGCAGTGATAAAATTAATTTAGTAATAACTGTAATTATTAATGGTAGCTATTACACATTGTTAATTATAATCATTTGCAATTTTATCATTCAGATAAATCTACAGTCTATCAGATTTTACCGCTATCCATGTTATGTAAAGGTTTAAAGTCAGCTCTATTAACTTCTAGGTAACTCAGAATACTGCCTTCTGAATTGTCACTAAACTTGGACACATGGTCAATTTCATTGTGAGAATTTGCTCCAAGTCACATCTAAAAATAGAAGTTACACATTTGTTAAAAATGGCGCTACTCTTAAGCCATGCTTTGAGCTTAGGGCTTATTACAATCCAGTGTGTGCATCCAGTGAGTTTGTATGTGTATATGTTTATGTATGTGTATGTGCACAGGTATGTTATGAGTGCTTGTGTTGGGGTCGGCTCACGTAAGGATCACAGTTCAGTATCTGGTGTCTTTCTCTATTGCTCTCCGTGTTGTTTGTTTATTTATTTAAAACCCAGAGCTTAACAATTTGGCCCCATTTGGTGGCCAGTGAGCCCCATGCATCCTCTATTTCTTCCTCTCTAGTGTGAGATTAGATGTACATGCTGGGACACAGGCTTTTTACAGACATGCTTGGGATTGAACTCAGGTCCTCTCATTTGTACCACAAGCACTTTACAGACTGAGCGAGCCCTCTCCGCAGCCTCTTCCTGCGCGTTTCCTAGACTAGGGCTCCTCTGATCTATTTATGAGTCCTCAGGTGAGGCAAACAATGGTCTGAGTTCTAACTCAGCTCTTGGCAAGATGAAAGAACAAAGGTCACTCAATAGGCATACAGAGATGCAGGAGGCTGGGATTTCCCCCCCGACTCTTACAGGAATTGCAAATGGCTGAATTTTGGCTAAGCTGAGTGTACCATGATGACTCTAAGCTTTGCATTTCAAACATGGCATGGACAAAATGTATTCCTGTATTCCTATTCCTTATGACAGATGGGACCCAAGTGATGCGATTTATAATTGTCAGCATTGACGTTTCCTGCCAGTGGTTACTACTACATCTATATAATTTGTTCTTTTTCCCTTATGCTGCTTGTGACATTCTCTTTATCATGCAAAACTCAATTCAAACATCACTTAGCTTAAGTCAGTCGACATACTTATGTGTTAGCACTGGGCGACTACAGTGTCCCACCAATGGGTACCAGACTTTGAAGCCAAACAGATACCATCTTTTCCTTCATGTTTAAACATTTGGATGGATGTCACATCTATCTAAAGATGCCAAGTGAAAATTTGTTTTTATTCTAATTACTTTGGACAAAGTTAAATAGCTGGCCTCGGGGCTCCCTACAATTGAGGCTCACCAGGAGAGTCTCTTCTGAGAGCACATGGTGACATTGGTAATGGAATCCAGAATCTAGCATGGGATGCCCTAGTTCACCCTCGCTGGTTGACATGAAAGACCCCTCTCAGAGTCCCTGCCAAGAGATTTCGGAATGTATTTCTAAATTAAAACATACATCTTAATTATTTTATGGTAATTCTGAGCAGTCTCCTGGCGGGAGGTCCCTAGGCAACAGCATCATTTTCAGGTTAAACAAAAAATATCTTTATTTAAAATAGATTAGAAAGAAAAGGAGGACGGTATCAACTGATCTAGGTTCACAGAAAAAGTCCAGGCAAGATTGAGATAAGAAGTCAAAATTGGGGGCTGGAGAGATGGCTCAGAGCTATCAAATGTTGCTAGTAGACATTCATTCGATGTTTGCTGAATGAATGAATGAATGAATGAATGGATCTAGGAAAACTTGGCACCTTCACTATTTTAGTTTGCTTGTTTGGTTTGGTTTTTTTTGTTTGTTTGTTTTTGTTTTTGTCTTTTTTGTTTTGTTTTTAGATCTTGAGAAATCAGTGAAAGAGACTTGCTAACCTAATTATTTTTCACCTGGCCTTTTCCATGGGAGACATTTAGGAACACTTCAGGATGATACCTTCTAGTCTAACTTCCATAAGAAGGCCAAAGAGTGTTGGTGTATGCCATTGTATGGACGCAGGCATATGGAGGACAGTTTGATCTTATTTTGTGAGACAGCGTCACTCTCTTAACTTAGACCTCAGCTGTTGGCCAGGCTGATGGGCAGCGAGTTCCAGGGGCATACCTGTCTCTACCTTCCTGCTGAGGGGTGGGGTTCCAGACAGATGCTAATATCCTTAGCTCTTTATGCGATTGCTGGAGATCTGAACTCAGGTCCTACTGCTTGCCCAGCGGGAACTTCACCAAGTGAGACACCTCCTCAGGCCCCAAGATGGCTGCTCTTCTTAACTGAAGTAGTTATGGTGGAGGGAAAAAGTGGCCTCTAGAGTCTGGATAGTGGGGTTGTGCAAGGCTGAGAAAACTTCCTGCTTGAGAGATGTTGACAAGCATGGGGCGGTGTATGAAGAGGCCCTTGGGGGATTCTGCCTGGACAATGAGCAGCGCTTAGAAAACAACAATGTGATGAGCTCAGTCCAAATAAGTCACAAACATATGGATTCAATTTCCCCTAAAACACACATGGCTTCCACAATTAAACACCAAAGCAATTTACGGGGAAGAGGATACACAAGAGGGATTTGATGGGGTCCATTTGAAAACTGTCTGAGGCCTTCCCTGAGCCCCGCATGGAGTCACTCCCATGGAAGACTTGGAGTGTGAGTTCTCCAGCTGTGGGAAACACAAAGCCCCTCTCCAATGGCAAGCTGTCAGAAGCATTCACGGTAACATTCTCGAAGCTCCATGTGGGAGAAATGGCTTTGATCTTAGGAATAATGGGAGGAGTAGAATTACACTTTTTTTTTTTTTTTGACTTAACACTTTCCCTCTTTGTTAGATTGGCAATGTACAAAGAGAACTAAAGTGTGTCTATGTGTATGTGTTATGATAATGCTCTCCAAGAACTCAAATCTCTGCAAATCTATTCTCATTCGCTTTTTACAGCGTATGCCCAAGAGAAATCTGTGCTCACACTACTCCCATGATTAGGAAAGTAAGGCAAAGAACAGACCAAGAAAGGGTCCTGCCTGTATCACACAGCTGCCCATGAAGAGCTGGAAGCCATTTCTCCAGCCTGCTGAGTCCTGCTTCCAGATCCATCCTGCCTCTAGATTCATAGAGCTATGTAGAACATTATCATATATTAGCCTGAAACTTGCTCTCCTAGGGGGAATGCTGTTTTTTTGTTTTTTGTTTTTTGTTTTCCAATGAAGCTGTAGCACTTGGCAACTGACGAAGAAGATACAGTTAATGTTTTCCCTTATGAGCCCAATCATTACACAAACTACCTCTGTCATCTCCAGGGCCTGATTCAAGACACGGAGTTATACATCACACAAGTTGATCCTATCATCAAAAGGGTTCATACCTAGGTGAAAACACAAAGCCCATATTCTCCTGTGCCACCATCTTACCTCACCTGAACCCACGTGACTGGCACGTTCCTAGGCTGCACATATATGAAGAAGATATGATCTTCTCACTTCATTTTAAGAGTGTAAGAAGCATGTGCCTTTTACATCAACAGGTTGTAGGCCATAGGATCTAGTTTTCTGGAATTTTCTATAATTGCTTTGTGATTGTCAACCCTCCCCCCTCACAGAATGGTTCCCTAAAAGATGATTTAGTATTATAATAAGTCAAAGTTCGTGGGATGTCCACTCCAATGGATCTCAAACTTGGCTGAGCATTAACTCTAGCTGGGAGGGGGCTTTATTTAATTAATGTTTATTTGCTCTTTTAATCTTTTCAGTTAGTATACAAAAAGTGGGTTTCATTATGGTGTCATGTATGGGCGTCTCATCCATGTGTACCTTTGTTTCGTGTTCGTCATTGAGGTAAGGATAGCCTTTAAAGATACAGCACACCATAACAGCTGACATACCTGCTCTGAGCAGAACTCTCCAATGGCTACTGGTTAATGATTGCATGTCAAATATTCACTAACAGACTAGTCTTATTATCTCTGTGAATTAACTAACCCTGGGAGGCACAGTCCACAAGAGTCAAGGCATCATAAAACAGATTTTTTAAAAGTATTCACAATACCACCTATCAGTGTGCTAAAGGAAGACCACAACAATAAAACGATAATGGGAAGCTTTTACACAGAATTTTCAATCAACAGGTGACTTCTGAAGTAGAAATACCCTTTTCTTCTTCCTAGAGAAGTATTCAATGGTAACAAATAATTTTATTATGTTATGGCAACCAAGACTGGCAGATAGAAGTGACTGTTTCCTTACAGCACTTTTAGGGTTTAAACTAGACCTAGACTATAACTCTTCTCTGCCCACGATGACAACAGGCTATGCCAGTCTCACGTTCTCCCCGTGGTAACTCTCGTGCACAGCAGCCATAGCTTGCATGCTATGGCTGGCTGTTTGTCTCTCACTGTGCCAGGTGAAGCTGGCATTTGCAGTGATGGACTAGAAATGGGGGCCATGTGTTCTCTTGTCTTCTGAGCATCACGCAGTGTCTGGCCGCTTTGGTTAAAGATGCGCCTGCCTGCCTGCCTGCCTGCCTGCCTTCTATCTTCTTTCCTTCTTTCCTTCTTTCCTTCCTTCCTGCCTTCCTTCCTTCCTTCCTTCCTTCCTTCCTTCCTTCCTTCCTTCCTTCCTTCCTTCCTTCCTTCCTCTCTTCCTCTCTTCCTCTCTTCCTTTTCTCTATGAGTCATGCATGTGTATGGCTTCCTTCTGAGGAGTAGATTATGGTAGAGAGTGTGCATACATGTGCGTGGATGTGGAAGACAGCTGTCAACATTGGGTCTTGTTTCTCGGGAGCCACTTGCCTGATTTTGGCTTATTCGTTTGTTTGTTTGTTTGTTTGTTTGTTTGTTTTTGAAACACTGCCTATCGGTGGCCTAAGGATTTCCAGTAAGACTAGACTGGCCAGCCACTGAGCCTTAGTGAGTCACCTGTCTCTGCCTCTCCAATGGTTACAGTCACATGGCATCATTACAGATTTTGTGTATGTGTATGTGGATTTTAGGGCTCGCCCTCAGATCCTCGTGCTTGTAAGGCAAATAGTTCACTGACTGAGCCATCAGAGTGTGTGTGTAAACACTGCAAACGAGTGTAAACAGTGAAGATCCATGGATCAGCCACAGGGAAGGTCGTGGTGAACAAGCTGATGAAGTCTCAGATGAATGGCACAGGGACCTTCGCCTCACAGAGGAACTGCAATGAAGTATGTGTGCTCCCACGAGCAAAAAGGAGCTGGATGCTCTGTGTCCTTCCTTCCAGTCCTTGCCTGACTGTGAGCACATCAAACAAACATTCAGACAGAGGACCTTCGAATCAGCTTCTCAGCGACAGCAAATCAAGCCAGAAAAATAATTCAGTCCTCATGCCCGAGGTCCAAGGAAGGTAGAAAAAGCTGTCGTTTAGACTCCATCATCCCCACAGAACTAGTTGTCAGTTTCGTTTTGAGTCTGAATCAGCCTCCCTCAGACCATGTACCAGAATGAACATCCTTTGGGAGAGTGAGTTGGCACCCCTTTGGCTCTGTCAGCCTCTAGCTTCATTGCTACATCATCAGAAGGGGATTGTGATGATCACACTACCACAGATCAGTCGAGCTTCCAGGCTCTTCTGTGCCCTCGGCTCATTCCAGAATATCCACTCTCATGAACTCCGCTCTTCTTGGTATCATGACTTAAATGTGAGGTCTTTTGGAGGTGGCCACTGTGAGAGTAATCTGAGGCTTTTTTTACTTTTTACTGCTCAGCCCTTTACCAACTGAGCCATCTTCCCAGCCTGACCAATGTGTCTTCAAGCACCAGCTTCAAAACTGTGGGTTGGTTGTACATTGGATTCCTTCCCAACAGGGTCCTCAGAAACAGGAAGGGACACTCATAAAACAGCAGTGGCTTGGAAATAATGAACTTTGAGAAGTTGAGTAAGTAGGCAAAGGTCTACTAATGGTGTGAAAAATTCTCCCACCTGATGCCAATGGTAAGACTCAGTCACTGTTCCTATACCAGTGACCTTTGCCCTTCGTTATAGAAAAGATTCATATGACTGTGTACCCATGTTTTACCAAATAGAGATTTTGACCATTATATATTTTGCAAGTCTTACCAGTCCATGACAATCGGTATTTGGGTGTCTAATTGCACTTGTGCTAAACAATATTGAATGTTTTATTATAAAATCTTGTCCCTGAAGAAAAAAAAACTCTTCTGATTACGCTTTAGTGCTTAACGCTTCCTTTCTGCTGATTAGAGGTTTTCATCCTGTGTGGTGTCCCGCTGTTACTACTGGACCTTTAAGTCAGACCGACCCAGAGCAACTTTAGAGCTAAACACTAGGATTCGCCTATTTCTCTTCATCCCCTGAGATAAGGGAAGAGCGAGTTTTAAAGACACTTTAGGGGAAATCCTTTTTTCTTCACAGCAGAATGAGAACCTCTCTGTCTAAAATAGCTACCTACAGAGTTTTAAGAAAAGTTGCTGAGTTGCCTTTTTTTTACAAATACATTTTTAGTTAAGAAGAACAGGACGGTGGTGCATCCCAAAGAGATCTACCCAGCTTGGAAAACTCACATAATGGCGGATGCTTCCTTTACTGACTCCAAGGAGAATCACTTCCAGCATACATCCTCACTCTCCTTTCTCTATAAGATACCTTGACTCCCTGAACTCACGGACCAAATGTATTAGCTCTTGAGTAATGCAGTGGCCAATTCTAACACGTTTATGCTTTTATCACATTCAAGCAGAAAGAGTTGCTAAATGTACATGTAAATCAATCAGACAAAGATGAACTGTGGCTTTGGGCTCTTCCTTACATTCATTGCCTTGCTCTCAGGACAACAGTATTTAGACACTTGTATTTCTTTCGGCCTTTTTATAAATCAAACCTTCCTTCCTATCATAGAATGGGCAACATTGCTTATGAGCCAATCTATGGAAAGTTGAGTTTTCCTAGAGACGCTGTGGCTAATGTGGTTTGAATTTAATGTGTATGAAGTGCCCTCGTCTTTTTTGATAACTTTGGGTTGGAANCCAATTTTATTTGATATTTGAATGGCTACTCCAGCTTGTTTCTTTGGACCATTTGCTTGGAAATTTGTTTTCCAGCCTTTTTCTCTGAGGTAGTGGCTGTCTGTGTCCCTGAGGTGGGTTTCCTGTAAGCAGCAAAATGTTGGGTCCTGTTTGTGTAGTCAGTCTATTAGTCTATTAATCTATGTCTTTTTATTGGGGAATTGAGTCCATTGATGTTAAGAGAAATCAAAGAAAAGTAATTGTTGCTTCCTATTATTTTTGTTGTTAAAGTTGGGATTCTGTTCTTGTGGCTGTCTTTTTTTTTTTAGGTTAGTTGAAGGATTACTTTCTTGCTTTTTCTAGGGTGTAGTTTCCATCTTTTGTTGGTGTTTTCCCTTTATTATCCTT
>NC_034605.1:7967851-7975057 GCF_900095145.1 Mus pahari | reverse complement strand
CATTTTCTTTGATTGTTGTGTCATGTTCTCTATGGAATCTTCTACACCTGAGATTCTCTCTTCCATCTCTTGTATTCTGTTGCTAATGCTCACATCTATGGTTCCTGATTTCTTTCCTAGGGTTTCTATCTCCAGAGTTGTCTCGCTTTGGGTTTTCTTCATTGTTTCTACATCCATTTTTAGATCTTGGCTGGTTTTGTTCAATCCCATCACCTGTTTGGTTATGTTTTCCTGTAATTCTTTAAGGGATTTTTGTGTTTCCTCTTTAAGGTCTCCCTGCTTAGCAGTGTTTTCCTGTAATTCCTCGAGGGATTTTTGTGCTTCCTCTTTAAGGGCTTCTACCTGTTTAGCAGTGTTCTCCTGTATTTCTTTAAATGAGTTATTAATGCCTTTCTTAAAATCTTCTACCACCATCATGAGATATGATTTTAAATCCAAGTCTTGCTTTTTGGGTGTTTTGGGGTATCCAGGACTCACTGTGGTTGGTGTACTGGGTTCTGATGATGCCCAGTGTTCTTGGTTTCTGTTAGTAAAATTCTTACATTTGCCTTTTGCCATCTGGTAATCTCTGGTGTTTATGTTCTAGCTTTCTCTGGCTGGAGTTTGATCCTCCTGTGATTCTGTTAGCCTCTTGTCAGCACTCCTGGGAGTCCAACTCTCACCTGAGTCCCAGTGGTCAGAGCACTCTCTGCAGGCAAACTCTCCTCTTGCAGGGCAGGTGTCCAGAAGTCTAGAGCTCTGTTCCACCTCCTGAGTCCTCGGGTCAGAGCCCTCACTGTAGGTCAACTCTCCTCTGGCAAGGAAGGTGCCCAGGGGTCTGGGTCTCAGCTCTGCCTCCTGGCTGAGGATGAAGGCCCCACAGGATCCTGTCCAAGAAGCTCTGTTGCCTCTGTCACCCACGTGCTCTACAGTGATCATGAGGTCCCAGGTGTGCTGGGTTCCTGTGTCACGGAGAGTCCTCTGGGGCCCTCGACATCCTTGGCTGGGTTCAGGCAGAAGATTGTGGTCGGGCAGGTTTCCTTTGACCCTGTTCCTTCTGGCACAAGACCCTCCTCGATTCTTTGGAGCTGATGTTGCATTCCACTCACCCATGATCCCTAGGTGATCCCGAGGTCCTGCAGCACGGAGAGTCAGCTGGGGTTCTTGGCAGCCTCTGCTGGGTTCAGGCCGAAGATGATCAGAAGAATACTTCTTGATGGCTCACTCGCAAGTTCATAAATCACCAGTATCAGTACAGCCCAGCATCACCTGCCCAGGGAATAGCGCTGCCTACAGTGGGCTGTGTCCTGCCACTTCAATTCACAATCAAGGTAATCACTACAGAAATGCTCACAGCCAATCTGATCTGGGTAATCCCCCACGTGAGTTTCCATTCTCAGATGAATCTAGGCTGTTTCAAGTTGAGAGTTAAGACTAACTAGTATACTTGCTCTCTTATAAAATTGTAGGCTCCTACCTTATAACCTCCTCCTCCTCCTCCTCCTCCTCCTCTGGCCTCCACTTCTGATTCTAATCCTTCCTTCCTTCTCCTCCTCCTCTTCTTTCCTTCCTTCCTTTTTCTTTTTCCCTTCATCTTTTCTCTTTCTTTCCTTTTTTCCTTTTAAAATAATGAATTCTTTGAGAATTACATTCAATGGATTTTAATCATATTTACATACATTTCTCACATCCTCACAGATCCAGTATCCTTCCCTACATAACCAGCTTTGTATCATCTTCCTTCTTTTAAACCCATCAGATCCAGTTTGTACCACCTATATTCCCAGGTATGTGGCCATCTACTGGACCATGATTTACCTACCAAGAATGGCATCATTAAATAAAACCGATTCCCAATGGCCAATAGCTCCCTGGCTACTGATGAGGCTTTATGCTCACTTCTCTTCTCCAAGCTGGGATTTTTATCTAGTTTGAACTTGTGTGGGTCTTATGCCTATCATTCCAACCACTGTGAGTTCATTTTTGTACTGTCCTGTTGTGTGTTGTACTGTTTGTCTACAGTCATTCTCCACTTCCGAATTTACAATCTTCTGTCCCTTTTTCCTTTGATGATACCAAACACTGAAATAGATGTCCAGCTTAGGGCTGAGCATTCGAAAATCTCTCATTCATACCTTGACCAATTGTGGTCCTCTGTGTTCATCACAACCCACTGAACAAAGAAACTTTACTAAAGAGGGATGAGAAATACACTAAACTATGGGTGTAATAATAAGCCAGAAGTCGGTTTAATACTATATCTATTTAACAATTTGTTCAACTGTCACTGAGCAGATAATTCATGTCAGACCCTGAACTTGGCTGCAGGGGGATACTGTTGGGAATCCAGATCTTCACTCTGCATTGTGGAATGCCTTACCTACAGAATGATAACAGAAGAAGTAAATATCACAGGATGACATATGAAAACTAGTCTCTTTTTTTCTCTTCTGAGAGATGGGACGTGAGAGCCACATGTGGTTAAAATATGCAGCACTCAACACTCCAACTCAGGAGTAACTTAAAACACCAAATTGGAGAATGATGCTCTGAGGGGAGAAATTATTACATTTCTTTGTTCAGAGGAAGCACAATTAGCATGTTAAGTTTGGAAATTATTCATGCCAAATTCACTTTCTAGTCCTAAAATAATGTTGTGCAAATTTTTGGCAAGTTGTTTCATGTTCATGTTTAACAAAAGCAAAACAAAATCTTTTCCTTGTACTTAAATGCCTGTTTAGCCTCATTTGGGCCATTCCTTTTGAACTGAATGCAAATGAGGGAGGGATATAGCTATTCCATAATCTTTCTTTAATCAAGATCACTACAAAGCACTGGCTGCCTGGGCAATGGGCGGCATAAATCATATTATTTCTGTGTGTTTCACTAAAGGATTTAGTGGTTGTCTTTTTTTTGTTTTTTTTTTTTGTTTGTTTGTTTTTTTTTTTAATAAACCAGAATATCTGCATCAATGCTATAGGAGCTTCAGTCAGAGTGCAGATTTTACCGAGTCAATGATATGTTTCCTGCTGGAAAAGATGAAGACCAAATGCTCTCTCCCACCTCATGCTGGCCTCATTAATACATGGCTGTCTTTCAAGAATCCCTGGGCTTGGAAGAGGCAGTTGGGAACAACCTCCCGAGTATGAAATAGAAACCCAAGCTCATGCAATGATATCAACATACAAGTATAATTGTGTCTGCATTGTTTCTATTGGCACACATCCACTGATTATAGATCTAGGTCACATAAGGACATGTTCATGCAAGTAGACAATGTACTTTGAGCACTTTCCCTCACATTGACCTATTCTTTCCCTCTCCTCTTCCTCCTCCTTATCCTCCTTTATTCCACTTGACAGCTTCACTCCTACATAATATATATACACACATATGTATCATATATATCACACACATACACACACTCACATACAACATATATTTGATCTAGTATACACAACTGAGAGAAAAGACATTGCATTTGATTTTCTGAGCTTAACTTAATTTATTTAATATGATAATGTCTAGCTGCATCCATTTTCTGTAAATAATGTAATTTTGTTCTTTGTACGACTGAATACAATTTTCTTTTAAATAAATACAACATACAGTCACATACACACAAATATAGGTATATATACAAACACATATACATATAAGCATATACATATTATATGCACACACACAAATACCATGTATATGTACCTACACAGGCATACATACATATATGTACCTGCATGCAAACATATACATACACTTGCACACACATGCACACTCTTACACACATATCTGTACACACATATGTGTGTGTGCATGCGTGTGTGTATGTGTGTGTGTATGTGTGTGTACATGTATGTGTGTGTCTCTGTGTGTGTGTCTGTGTATATACACATGCATACTTTGGTTTTATCTTTTCTTCTTTTTTTCACTTACAGTCAAAAATGCTTAAAATCTCCATAATCCTGATTTTTCAACTATACAAATAGAATTGTCAGCCTACAACGCAATGAAAGTATTGTTCAAATATCTCTTTCTAGTAATGCCATTTAGCATCAGGAATTTTTGTTCCATTTTATTCCTGTAACCTGACAACCCATGTCTGATAAAAATCTGTACTTCTTTCCCTCTAAACCTCTGTATAATATTTGAATATTTTCATCTCTTTTTTATGGCAAGTCCAGGAATATTTCTGTAATATTCACGAAGACATGGAAATTGTCAGGAGAAGACTCTTGCCTCCTGAAGAAAAATCAGGATTTCATTTTAAAATCAGAGAAAAAAGATTAAGGCTCAATTTTGCAAAGGTTTCAGGTGTCTAGGCGAGGGCAGGGATGTGGTTTAATGTGGTGTGAATGCTTGGGTTCAGTCTGGGGACTCACATGTTAAATACCTCGTCAACGATTGTCTTGATAGCATGATAACAAATGTTGACTGGACTGTCTTCAATTTTATGCAGTCTATTCTTGTTGTTGAACACTGTTAGAAGGGCCTCATGAGCTAGGGAATGTGGTATCATGGAGGACATCCTCATTAGCATGCCTGTGTCAACTGACCCACTCGGATCTTGTTGAGTCCACCATGTCCCTTTGGTAGTGCATTAAAGTATCCAGCTCAACGTTGAGTTGAAAGTAAGGACAAGACCAACTTAGCCTTCTTTTCTTTTGGTTTCATTTAATGTTTGTAAATCTCAAATGAAGTTTTCTTCTTCCTCTTCTCCTCCCTCCCTCCCTTCCTCCCTCACTTTCTTTCTTCCTTCCTGCCCCCTCTCCCTCTCTGTTGGAAGGGTCTCATGGAACCCAATTTGGCTTTAAATGCACTATGTAGCTGAGGATGACCTCAAACTTCTCATCCTCTTGCCTCGACCTCTCCGGTGCAGGTTGTATGCATATACCACCATACCCAGTAGTTGCCTCACTGGAAATCCAATCCAGGGCCTCCTGTTTAGCTAGGTAAGCACTCTCCAAACTGAGCTCCACCCCCAGACCCTATTGCAAACTTTGCAATGAAATTCTTACCTTGCAGGCAGCTTGTGGGTTTTTCTCTTTCCCTTTCTCTTGCATCCTATGGGAGTACAAGTATCATCTGGGGCTGGACCAGATGCTTTCCAACCATGGTGAAGGACAAATTTGTTTATTCTCACTTGTTTTAACTAGAAACAAAGTGAGTGTGCCTGCACACATGTGCACACATGCACACGCACACATACGGACTGTATTTAATGTTTTTGTTGTTTAACTTCAAAATATTATTAAATCTTTAGCCAGATGTGGTACGTGCCTGTAAACCCAGCACTCCGGAGGTGTGAGTTCAAGGACAGTCTAGTCTACAGAGCTTGTTCTAGGGCAGTCAGGCTACACAAAGAAACCCTGTCTCTTAATCAAAGAATCATAATGGGCTGAGAGATGTCTCTCAGTGGTTAAGAGTACTTGTTCCTACTAAAACCAGATTCAGTTCCCCAGCACTCAGTGATGTCCAACACTGTCTATAATTTCAGGTCTAGGGAATCTTGATGTGTTTTTCTGACCTCCAGAAGTACTGGGTACATACATAGTACACAGACATTCCTGTGAACAAAACATACAACAAACAATCTAAAAATATATTACCATAGTAAACCTCATGTAGAATACACACACACACACACACACACACACACACACACACATATATATATATATATATATATATATATATATATATATATTGCTCATATGACTCATAGTTGATCCTTACTAAATCAAGGCATGCTCAGTCTAATATTTAGAGTATTGAAATTCTTAATAAATACCCAGCTCAATGGTTAGCACTTCAGATATTCAAAGTTAAGTCTTTTATTAAGGTACACCCCAGCTCTAACTTTACTTCCATTTGGATTCAGAGATGCACTGACTGGCCAGGCTGGTCTTAAACTCACTCTGCAGTGCAGTGCAAATATGTCTAGGACCTGTCATCCTCCCTTAGTCATGTAAGTAGCCAGGAGAATAGGCCTGTGCCATCAGCCTTAATATCAGTTCCAGCCTGAGAGTCTGTTCTAATTACTTAGCTCTGCGACTTAGGCAGGGAAATATGAATGCAGAGTCTCAGTTCCTTCAACAACTCAATAACAAATGTCATCAATAGTGACTCAGGGTTTTAATAGTCTCACTACAACTTTGTATATTTTATGGACTGATTGTTTCCTATTATACTCTCAGGGAACTCTATGGACCTAGTCCCCAAAATAGGCAACAATAAACTCTCAAGTAGCAATGAAAAGATCCCAAGAATCTAATCAAGTCATATATTTTAAATTAAAGCACTCAGGTCATTTTTCTATATGGGTATCTGCATGTTTACATGTGTGTGAATGCATGTTTGTGGGAGGAGTGTCCATGTGCATGTACATACATGCATATGTAGAGGCCAGACATTGATAACAGGTATTGCCCAATCAGTTTTTACCTTATTTATGGAGGAGGATTTTCTCACTGGAAAAGAAAGCTTGCCAATTTGACTGGTGTAACCAGTCTGTCAGCTTGCTGGGGGGGGGGGGGGGAGGAGGATCTTGGTTCTTCACATTACACATGCTGGGATTACAAGTGGGCTGCCATCTTTCCCTAGCCTTTGCGTGGGTGCTGAAGAGCTGACCTCCAGCCTCACACTTGCACAGCTAATGTTCTACTCACTGACTTGTCTCCCCAGCCGCTATTTCCTTTTTACGTTCAGTGGCTTGTATTTTTGATGTGCAGCAACATGTGAAGATATAAAGGTAAAGGAGACAAGATATCAACAGTGGCCTTGAGATAAATAGAATCGTAATTGTTAGTCTAGCAGAACCTCACGTGAAGGAGACAGACTAGACTCTGACCCATCCTCATCTTGGCAAAAAAAAATCTGTATTCTCTCAACCACAAATGATAAACGGTGAACTAGGAGGAATGGAAATCTGACCTGCAAAGATAATCAACCTAGAAATCCAGCAACCGAAAAGCCCCAGAGAGGGATTAAGTCTACCGCCAAATCTCTTCTTAATTTTGTTAATCAGACATTTGTCAGCACAGGGCACTTTTTGCAAGTGCTGAGTGTCCCGCGCTACCTTCTCGCCAGCAAGAAAAGACGCGGCACACAAACAGGATCCTTCTGCAGCAAAGCTTTAATGCTCTTGAGAGGGAGAGCATAAGCTTCCAACAGGCAAAGGGCGAAGAGAAGAGAGGGGAGAAGAGAAGAGAGAGAAGAGAAGGGGGAAAA
>NC_034605.1:7948435-7967840 GCF_900095145.1 Mus pahari | reverse complement strand
CGCCACGGGAAAGGCAGGGCACAAGGGAGTGGAAATCTACCCAGCACATGCGCAGCTGCCTTGTTTGTTTGTTAGAGCACAGGACATCAGCGCTATCTTGTAATGGCGAATGTGAGGGCGGCTCCCCACAGCTGAGAAAAATCAAAGCACAGGAAGGGGGCTGGGAACATGTCTTATTACATCCTTCATCACTGGGGAACATTTCTCAAGTTAACTTCCTGAAAGACATTTGGGCTTCTATCTCATGTATGAAGATAATTATTTCTGTCATAAAGAATAATTTAACCCAACTCCCACCCTCAGACCACTCATAGCTTTCAATAAAAGAAGATACACTGCCAGGTGACATACCAGGCTCCCAGTTTTATGAACGTGGCAGAAATGTAATGAAAGCAAAAGTATTCTCGGTCCTTCCATGCAAAACCTCTTGGCTTACCAGGCTTTGTTTTTTGTTTTTTGTTTTTTTTTTTTGTTTTTTTTTTTTTTTTGGTTTTATTTTTTTCCAATGAAAAATCATGGAACATTAGCAGCGTGTGTTTCTCTAAAGTTATAGATGAGAGAAATGGAGCTGGGGTTAATTCCATGCCACAGTCAGGGCACACAGCTACTGAATACAGGGGCATGTTAGATCCAGACTTGCTTGTCTCTTGATGAAAGTATTTACCTCCATCTCCCAGCCCTCCAGTACTGTGACAATGTAATGTATTAGAAGTCAATAAAGCAAGCATTGCAATGGCTTGATGCTGTCACACGCTGGCTTGGTAATTCAAGCATCTCAGAGTTCTGTTCATGTGCAAAAGGGATCTGATAATGTAATTTTTTTTTTTTTTGTCTTTTATTTTGAAACAATCTCACATTTACAGCAAAGTTGCTACTCTATTACCGAGAGCATTTTGTTTCAGAACTACAGAAGTGAATTTCCTATCTGAAGCTGGCATAGTGCTAGCTTGGTTTAATTTCTTCTTGCTATGACAAAATACCCTAATGAAAGCAACTTCAAGGAGAAAGGGTTTATTTAGTTTACACATCCAGGGTACAGTCTGTCATAACAGGGTAATAAAGGTGGCAGGAACTTGAAGCAGTTAGTCACATTACATATACAGTTAAGAGAAATGAATTATTGCATGCTTACATGTACTCAGCCCTAATGGGATCCTTACAGAGTGCAGTGCCCAAACCTACGAAGTAGTGCTGCCCACAGCGGGCAGGTCTTCTCACCTTAATTAATACCATTAAGGCAGTTTCCCCTCAGGAGTCTTCTCAAGTTAACATGTCCAGACAATTCCCCACTGAGAGTAATTTCCCTGGTGATTCTAGATTGTGTTATGTTGACAATTAAAACTCACCATCATTGTGGTGTTAGTTATTGTTCTGTTGTTGTGATAAAGTGCCATGACCAAAAGCAATTAGTAGTAGAGTTTGACTTGCATTATGCTTCCAGAACAAGAGAGTCGATCATGGCAGGGATGGTGCAGCAACAGCATGGTAGCAGGCAGACATCGTGACAGGAAAATAAAGGTAGTTGACCACATTCTTATTCACACACAGGGATCTGATATAAATAAAAGGTAGTGAGGTAAGGCAATAAACTCTTAATACCCATCCCAAATGATATACTTCCTCCAGCAAGGCTCCACTTCCTAAACTTTTCATAACCTCCCCAAACAGCTCCATCAACCAGGGATCAAATATTAAGTGTGGAACTTGTGTGACGGTGTAAAGGAGAATAACCCCCATAAGCTCATTTGCTTGAATGCTTGGTCCCTAGTTAGTGGACCACCTTTGGGAGCATTAGGGTATTGTGGCTTTGTTAGAGGAGATGCATAACTAGAGATGGGCTTTGAAATGTCAAAAGTCCACACTGTTGCCAGATAGCACTCTCTGCCTGTCTTTTACTCATGGATGAGAGTTGGAAGCTCTCAGTTACTACCTCAGAACCATGACTGCTAGCCTACCTACTGCCATGATCATCATGAACTCACCTTCAGAAACTGTAAGCCCTAACCAACCTTTTCTTCCATAAGTTGTCTTGGACGTGGTGTTTTATCCCAGCAATAAAGTGTAACTAAGACAACATCTATTTTCCGAAGCCCCTTCTTGTGTATTTACTCAAAACAGGGATCAAATCCTCAGCAAAACCTTCAAAATTGGGAACTTTACAGGGTTTTATTCTCATCTCCCTAGACTTTTTATGCAGGTTTTTTTTCTTTTACACAAAAGTTACTTATTGCCAGTTATGTGTTACATTTACCTGCTTTGTATTTCTATGCTCATATAAACATTTCCATCAATTTGAAATAAGTCACCAGGACTTTCCTTGAAATATATGACCTTCCTTCATTCCTTTGCAGATAATAGCCAATTATTTCACAGAATCACCTGTTTCCCTGGGCATTAGCACATTGTTATAGAAGCATCACCACACAAGAGTGGCATGGTAGGTGGCACACAGCTTAGCTATCCCTTTACTGATGCTTTTCATTTTTGTCAAATGGCTAAGATTGTTTCTCCATAGATATTCTACCCTGATGACACTCTCTATATAATTGTTAGGCACAGATCAACGATATGTTAATCATATGGATATTTATTTTACTCAATGGTCTATAATTATTTCCAATCATCAAAGATTTTTATATTTTACTTTTCTCAGATTTAGTCATATGAGAGCCCTTTTAACTGGTTACTGAATCCTTTTTAAAATGATCTCGTCTTACTATAAGTTCTTTTTTGTCTTTGGGTGCAAAACACATTCCAGGAAATACTGGGAGTCAGTCATTATGCCAAAGAATTTTGGAGCTTAGTAGCAGATTATTTAGAGATATTTGGGGATAATATTTGATCACTGGGTAGACTCATTGTATACCCAACTTCACATTCACATCCACATTTATTACTATAGCTATCTCTGACCAAAACAAACAAACAAAAATAAACAAACAAACAAACCTGAGCTGGAGGGATGGCTACATAAGGAGAATGGTTGTTTTTGCGAACATGAGGCTCTAACTTTGATACTCTGACCCATGGCAAAGAAAATAGTCGCGGTGTCATAGACTGGGAGTAAAGAGACAAGTAGATCCCTGAGAGCTCCTGACTCAAAACCTGAAGTGGAAAGCTCAGGAGGAACAATACCCAAGATTAGCCTCTGATGACTATACAAACATGCATAAACATGCTCATATATGCACATAAATACCTGCACTCACATGGACATACACAGCACAGAACTCAAGCAAACACACAAACATAATTTTAAAAATTCCTATGTTTGCAGCAGCACCTCTAAATTGATTCTACACTGTCGTACTTATTCTAGTTTGCTTCTTTGCTTGGTTTGTTTCTTTCTCTTCTGTCATGTTTGTAAACTGTCACTCTGAGAAGAGCAAACGTGGCTTCTGTGGATATGCTTACTAAATTGATCACTACCCCCATGTTATATAGATCTCCCTGGCTGCTGACCTTCTGCCACGCTAGGCCTCCATCCTGCTTGGCTTCCACGCCCAAAGATGCTTGGGTACAGAATATATAATACACTATACGGACCACACATCACCTTGCTAGGCTTCAAAAGTATGAAACACATATATCTCTGTCTCTACACAGGATTATTGATTGTCTGGTAGAAGGCACTTCAACTAAATTTGCCTGATAACTTTTTGATCTTACCTCATTGCCAATGGCTACAAATTCTTTATGAAACCGTGGATATAAGTGAAGATTTTATAAACCATGTAGTTTCCTTGACTCTTGATTGCACCAGAATTTCTGTCTTAAAAGAGGAATACCAGACATAATCTCTGGGTGTGACCATCCAGTGCCATCCGTCTCACCCATTCACTACCTTGGGGCCCAAACTCTCAGGTCCAATCACACCCCTCTCCTACTCTTATCTCTGCACCTGCGCACTCTCATGTCTCACTCCCAGACTCTGATACACACTTCATTTTGCCATTCCCCATCAGCATAACAAGACTTACATTGGCTTCTTAGACAAAGGTACAACAAGTGTAGGATGTTGACAGTGTCACAATGACAATTGTGAGGTTGTCATGACAAGTTTCCACAAACTAGATAACTTAATAAATAGAAACCCATTGTCTCCTAGTGCTGAAGACAGTTAAATCCAAAGCTCAAGATATCGGTAGGGTTGCTTCCTTCATTTTATTTCAGAGGCTGAAATGAAGTAACTGAGGCATATCTCTCTGAATGAGGACACCTGTTATATAAAGTTAGAACTAGTGGACGCGAAAAACCTCATATCAAGTTGATTGCCTCTGTCACAACTCTATTACCAATGGAAGTCACATTGGGAGGCACCAAAATGAGGATATTAACATATGAGTCTAAGAAAAACAAAATTTCATCCACAGTATCAGTTTTTCTCCAAAAGTCAAGTCAGAGGCCCATATGCCTTCCACCTTGTGACTCCCTCATATTCAACTTAGTCTTTTAAGCTTTCAATATTTTTGCCAACTTACTAGAAGAAAGATCTATGGAGATTATCAAACAGTGGAAGGTGTCATGGGTCCAGCCAGGAAATAGCATGTCACTCATTCTGTGTCAACCAGGACACCGTTTCATGGTGAGGGACTTGTGATGGAAAGTGTAAATTAAAGGATTGTTCTAGAAAGAAAAAAATTGGTTTCTATGATCATCAAGGTAGTGTTTCCATAGTTTGCATGGACAAACAGGCATCTACACATGTGAAAACCCCTGGAAAACACCACGTGGCCTGATATGTCACATTCCACCTTATTCCTTTGAGACAGGGTCTCTCCCTGAACTGGGAACTAGGCTGGCAAGCAGGCAATGTACCTCCTCTCCATGCCGCATTCCTGACTCCATCAACAGCTAGGCAGTCTTCATCCTGCTCTATTTATTGTCACTGTCATACCTTAATCAGCAATATATTCTCCACTGAAAGAAATAATATTTTAGAAAAGGAAGTTTTGGCTTCTTTGCTTGAGTTGAGTACTTCAGAGATTCTAGTCTGGCTCACACCCTAGCACATTCCACTTGCATTTCCTGTTGTTTGCCCCTATGGATTACTCAGATATGGATTAGAAACTAGCACTCTGGGCCAGCAAGACTGATCAGGGTTTCTCAAAATTCACTTGGCATACAGCCCAGCACCACGAGTTCCGTATTTGAAATTCATGTAAAGGTGAGGGGAAAACCAACGCCACAAACTTGTCCTCTGACCCCCACTACCTCCTCAGTAATAATAATAAAACATACATTTTTTTTAAATGTTTAAAAGAACGTCAGTAGTCTCCTGAGAGGTCATTCTTTCCTTAGGGCTCTGTTAGCTCTATTTTATACTAATGATAACTGTAGCTACCAGCCTGGCAGGGCTAAATAAAGAACATTATCTTACAAAACTGAAACTCACTGCTGGGAATTTTTTTTTTCTCAAACACCATTCTGCATAACAATATTTTTAATGGGGTGATTTCCTACCAACTGGCTCACAAAACTCCTGTCATTTTTTTTTTTTTAAGCAGAATTAAATAATACTGGGCAGCAGAGGGTGTCAGGCATAGATTACAGATGGCAGGAAGGCAGAGACATTGCGTAGTGAATAAATTACAGCCTTCAATTATAAAGCTAGGATTCGGAGTAGGCGAAGGAAGGCTGAGGCTGCAAGGGGGTAGCATCAGACGACATTGAAACTGGGTCCTTGAGAGCTTACAGTGCACCTGAGAGACAGCCGCACTGCTGACAATGATTTTCTTGGCCACAAAACATTACGTAGGGGCTAAGGAGATGGTTCAGCAAGCATACGCAAGCATAAGGACCTGAATTTGAATTCTCAGCACACACATACAAAGCAAGGCGGGCTCCATGCTTGTCTGTAAGCCCAGCATTGTCAGGTTCAGAGACAGGAGGATGGCTTGAACTTGTTGACTGCCTAGCTTACTTCAGGTTCATTGAGAGACTTTGCCTCAAAGAGTAAGCAAATTGGGAGTGAGCAGGGCTCTGGGGTTTTACTGGGATTTAGGTAGATAGCTCAAGGGTACTTGCCACTTAAGCCTAACAAGCTGAGGAAGATTCCCAGATCTTATAGTGGAAGGAGATGACTAGTTCCCACAGATGGTCCTCTGACCTCAACATGCACATCATGGCATGGACCTGCCTACACTCATAAACACAATAAAAAGAAAATGTCAGAAATAACAAAAATATTATTGATAGATATTTATAAACACCCAACTTGCCAAAAAAAGTGTATAGGATGTTTCTGTCTTGATGGATGTAAAATAAAGAGACAGTTTCATGTGTAGTCAGTTTTTAAAAAAGGAAAAGAAACTGAAGAATGAGCCTTTTAAAGAGGGACTATTGTAAACCTTAGAGCTTAGTAAACTCAGTTAAGTCAATTGTATCATAAAATGAAATGTTGCTTGTTCATTGAAATTACAGGAAATTATATCTGTTGGTCTTGAAATACATTCACAAAATGTTTCTGTATTTAATAATGCACATATAATCATGTACAACATGATCCCATTTTTTCATTAGGACTCAGAATAGAACCATAGCGGTTACAGCAAGAGACTCTACAATGCTGCCTGGATTGCAGGACCCAGTGACAGTTTTTCTTCTGTTCTTTAGTTTATCTGCAATTTCCATTTCTTTCAAGTATACATGCAACTTAGTGTAATGATGAAAGTAGAAGTTGTTATTATAATGTTTGTGTGTGTGTGCAGGTGCACATGTGTGTGTATAACTGTACACATGTGTGTGCTGGTGCATGTGTGTGTGTAGGTACACATAATGTGTGTGTATGCAGGTGCACATGTGCATGTGTAGATGCACATATTTATGCGTATATGTAGGTGCATGTGTGTGTTTATATGTGTATGTGTGTGCATGTGCACATGTGTGTAGATGCATATAACATGTGTGTGTGCAAGTGCACATGTGTGCATATAACTATGCATAGTTTTGTGTATATGTAGGTACACTTGTGTGTGTGTGTGTGCAGGTGCACATGTGTGTATAGGTATACATAATGTGTGTGTATGCAAGTGCACATGTGTGTGCATAACTATGCATATTTATGTGTATATGTAGGGGTGTGTGTGGGAGGTGTGTGTTTGTGTGTGTGTGTGTGTGTGTGTGTAGCCTAGAGGATGACTTTTGCCTTTGCTGTCATTCTTGAGGCTCCATCCACTTTATTCATTGTTTCTTTGTTTGTTTTTGCCACAATGGCCTGGAACTGACAGCCAGCCCCAGGAGTCCACTTTTCTCTGCCTCTCAGGGAGTTCTGGGGATTGAACTCACATTCCAGCACTTGCAAGGTGAGCATTTTATGACCAGAGCCTTCACTCCAACCTGTGGTGCTGTTCTTACCATTACAAAATAAAGACTAGCATGCAGAGAGGTGGCTCTACGTCTCACTGGGATGGTGGTATGAAAACATCCCACTTCCTCAGTCTATGTCTATAGCGGGCTTTCCTATCACCACTCAACCTCCCTCTACCTCAAGTCCTTTGATGTGAATCTTTGTCCATTTCCTCCTACAGTCTGGGAGAGGTCATCTTTGATGAAACCTGTACCGGGCAGAGGCCATCATCATCAATGACAGTTGAGGTAATGGGGGCTGAGTTTTATGGAACACTTTTTCTCTTACAAGGTTAAGAGTGTGACTCCTTCACTGTGTTCCAGCCAGGGCTTAGTTGATCTTAAAGTCTGCCAGCAACAGGGATTTTTAAAGCCATCTCTATAGAATATCCTTATTAAAATGCTCTATGGACCTCCAAATGCCTCATGGCTACACACCCATTAATATCCTTAAAATCATTTAAACAGTAGCCCTGAGGACTGCCTGTATAAATCCTTCCAAACTGCAAACTGCTCCATGTGGGCTTAGAAGAAAGGGTTAAATTAAAAGGATTGGGCTAATTAGCTTAGCAAGAAGAAAATTGAAGAGAAATTTAATACCTATCTTTAGGAATCTAGAAGATCATGTAAATAGATTTTTACAGCTCTTCTCAATATTCATAGAGAGCAGTTTTTTCAACACAGCAAGAAAGAATTGAATAAGATACAGTGTAGAACTTTCATAGTCAGTATTGAATTAGGCTACCAAGAAAAGGTTTCTGGAAATCTTTCAGAACAGCACAGGCAAGCCCTGTTAAATTACCTGGCCTAGTCCTGGATCAAAGAATTAAACAAATGCCCTCTTGTCTTTCTCTCAGACTCAAACACACGCAATTCTAGCTTAACTCCCAGTTCATATTCTCAAAGACTGCCAAAGACACACACCAAAATAGCCACTAAACGCTCAGTGTTAATTTTTCTAAATGCCACATGTCCTAAGATGATGTTCCTTGCATTTACATAGTGTTATAGATTCTGGAAATTCCATAAACATTACAGTCTAAGCACATCTAACTGCAATGACATTTAAAACAAACAGATGTAGCGCCCGGGAAAGAAGTTTTGAAGCCTCTTACAATTTACCACCAATCATGCAAATACCTAAACTTTTGTCTAATGGCAAGCAAGGAATCTGAAACTACACGCTCAACTCTGGGCAGTCTTTTGCAGTCCTGTACACAATTAAAATATGAAAGGAATTAATTTCCTCCCCCTAAACCATGTGAAAAATGTCATTCTTTGTTGAATGCTGTGCCTGTGCCGAGACCTAAGATGTAATTGGGCCCCAGTAGTCAAAATGTTAAACAAGTAAAATACTGAAACCATCGAGTGGGGTATTAACCACACCCCACGAAATGCAGGCTGGTGGCACATTCAATTAAAACTATCCCCAAGTTACTTAAGACTCAGCGCATGAAAACCCTCCCTCAATGCTCCAGTGATGAATGTGTTCCCTGTATAGTTTTCTGTCACATTCCAAACCTTCCCCTTGGGCCCCAGCTGCCATGCATAAAACACAAGAATGGAGCAGGGAGCTCAGGGGGCTGCAACTTTGCTGTTTGTTTGTTTGTTTGTTTGTTTGTTTTTCCTCATTGAAACCCTCCAGGAGAGCAAGCTCCTAGCAAACATCTATACTTCATTCAAATTCCAGAGTCCCAGAGCGATAATTAACAATTAGCTTTGGTGCCAAAATAAAGCCCCAAAATCTTTTGGCTGAGAGGTACAGACAACACAGCAGGCATTTAACATTAATGAATAATTATTAATTAATCAATTCTCCGATAAGTAGCCATGTTCAGTTTTGCCAGAGACTGTTGGCTTTCAAATTGTTCCCCCATTACCAGTAAAAACCAATTTAGGAGCTACGTGATGGTATCATTTTTTTTTTTTTTTAACGTCACACTGGAAAGGCAATCATAACTGAAGTGGCACACAGCTGTTAAAGGGGCCTTCTATACATCTTAATAATGCATTTCCAGTCAATTGGAGCGTTCTTCACCTTAAGCCTTGGTGTCTTAAGTGTAGGATGGACACAATTAGGCAGACATGCACTCCTACCTGGTCTCCTGCTGGGATTTAGAACATCTCCCTCTGCTTCTCGAAGACATCTGTACAAGTTGGGCTTCTCACCCAGCATTAGGCAGTACTGTTAATTATAACTTGGAAAGTGCTCATTTCTATTTGACTTGTGGCTCTGTTTAAAAAGCAGGAGGCAACAGCTCTCTGTGTTCATGTCTTGGCCCTGGGTGAGAGTTTCACCGGTGACTGTCTCAACTTATTAAGGATTCTCTAAGGATGGCTTTCTTAGGATTTTCATTTCAGTAGCAAAAAAGCAAAGGCTTTGTGAAATAAGAAACCATCTGAGAGAAAATGAGATCAACGGATAAAATAACTAGATGGGCTGCACATATGCAAAATCAATATATGAACATCGAGGCAGGCCTTAAAGATAAATGCAAAGGACCATGTTTTTACAATTCCTCTAGAAACCCTTAAAATGAGATTTCCTTGGAGCTCTTAAAAAATTACTCTGTGTGTGTGTGTGTGTGTGTGTGTGTGTGTGTGTGTGTGTGTGTGTGCATGCGTGCGTGCGTGATTGAGTGTCTGTGTGGATGTGGTGTGTGTGTGTGTAGAAATCGCAGGACAATTGGTGGGAACCAGTTTTCTCTCCTACTATGTGGGTACTCAGATTGCCAGACGTGACAGGAAATGCCTTTACCTGCTGGACCACCTCACCTGCCCCTTCCTTGGGGTTCTTAACCATGTGTTCAAATATTGATTTGTAACCTGATGATCAGTAATGCATCTCTTGCCCAAGAGCCACAGGAATAGTGGAAAGAGGTTGGACATTATAACCAAACAGACCCAAATTCAAATTCCATCTCTGAGTGTGTGATGTGTTCTGTGACCCTCACTGCCCGTCTTGAAAGTGGGCTTGTCAATTTGCATATGCAATGTTACCCCGTGTTTTAAAGCACATACCATGTGTAAAACACAAGCTTCATAGTAAGTGGTACAACAGAATTTAAAATGGATTTACTCTTTAGGGTGGTATAGATGGCTCAGGTGCTAAAGTGCTTGCCTGTTAAGCACACAGGCATGAGTTCAATTTCCAAAATGCATGTAAACAAAACAAAACAAAACAACCAAAAATAATCCCAGCATGAGGCATGTGAGGATATGCATATCTCTGGCCCACAAATCCAGACTAATGGATGAGTCCCAGGTCACTGAAAGTTTCTTCCTTAAAAAAATAAGATGGGTGGTAGGTGGGACTCCCAAGGCTGCCACCTGACTGTCCCATGCAAGCACAGAAATTCATTTATGTGTACGTGTGCACCTTCACTCCACACATAAACACTCAAACAAAGATTTGTTTTTAACTATGGAAAAGAAATCTCATATGTAAGTGACCTGCTATGAGTTGGTCCTGTTCTGTTGCCTGCGATCATTAGCATATGCATCTTGAGGCAAAAGAAGTGCAAAGGCAAAGCCCAGGGGGATAACCAGAGAAAGAGAGGCTCTCTTGTTGGGGGCATTCAGATCAGGGGAGAGCTTTATTTTTTGTCATGACTCCCATAGCTGTTAGGGAAGACTCAAATGCCTCTGCATTAAGGAAATCTAAGCAATGTCACCAGAAGCCACTTGGGGGAAATAGGACAAAAAGTAGTCTATTTGGCCTGTCAAGCAAAACGAAATATTAGATTTAGAGGGTGATGATGTATTCTATAACCAAGATGGTCCTTAAAATACATAGACATCATTTGGTCTATAGTACCATATAATAGTGATGGTGGTAGTAATGGTGGTGGTGGTAGTGATGATGGCGGTTGTGTTGTGATCATAAAAAGAGAAAGAGCTATAAGAATATATTCTGGTGGGGTGTGGGGGAAGGGGGTGCCACAGACAGAATACCAACAGGTTGTACCCAAGCACCATGAGAATTAGTGACTGGGAACTTCATCTATGTCTCCAGGCAGTGTTGCCATGGAAACCACAGGGTTTCCCTTCCTCTGGACCACACCCACTCTTGTTCCTTGCTTTACCTTTCAGTTCTCTGATTGTACACCCACCGAGAAGAATCCATGTGATTTATTCCCCAAATGTTGGAAGAACAGCCTTGAGCAGCCTCTTCCTCACAAAGGGATACTTGAAATCACCAGGCAGAAGTAATTCCATGATGAAAGGGAGGTGGAATGATTAAAAAAGACAGGTCAGAGAACAAACTGGACTGAGTCATGAGTGGAGATCTGTGGGTGGATCCTTCGTGCCAGTGTTTCCACTTACCCATCGCTGCAGTCAGGAAACAACTGCTTCTTTGTTCATGTAAATGGCAGGCTTTTAAGAGATGACCCCAGCCATTAATTTTAAACAAAAACACCTCTTAGGTTTCTCCTTGTGGATCAGCTGCTTCCATGGAATAACAAATGAGATGCGCTGGGTTTCCTGAGATGGTAGGGTTGCCTTCTGTTTCTCACTAGAGCAGGAGAGGGAAATTTTACTGTAGGGAAAGAGAAACCAGTGAATCTCACCTTTGTGGTCCTCAAGATCATTAACAAGTAACCACACACATAGAATGATCAACAGTTTTTTCAGTTCCTTGTCTTGGCCTTTTCTTCAGATTCTATCAGATCTCTGACCTATGACGCTTCCTCCCACCACCACCCCCAGACCCCACCATATACTCAACACTTTTTCTGAAGCCCTTAACCTACTTCCATCTGTGTGAAGCAAAGGTGCTGTCGATAAAGACCATTTACAAGGATGATCTGAGCTCCCCAGGGCTCACTTTCTAAGGCCATTGTCTCTTCTTCAAAATGAACTTGTGTACATTTCTAGTGGTCTGTAAAGAGCAAATGGAGGGCAGGAGTGAGCGCTTCAACTGCCAGCTCCTCTAGCTGGGGAAGGGCTTTGAATGCACTATCCCAAAGTATGGCAACTTGGAAACTGGGAAAACTGGAGCAGCAGACCACAAAATTTAGGGTTCCTCTCCCTCTTTTTCCATAGAATCAGCCTAAAAGGCCCAGATGAAATCAAGCTATAAGATGATTATTTGGGGGAAGCCCCACCCCCATGTGTCATAAGGAAGCACTCATCTCTGAAAGCACAGGCACACAGAAGGGAAAAGAATCTCAGCAAACTGGCCTTGCTGTCCACCCTGCCTCGGCTTCTTAGCAGGAGGGCTGAGTCTTCTTTGTCCAGTCATGTTTCTTCACGACTAAAGAGGTGACATTTTCCTCAGACTAACATAAAAATAAAGATAGTTTTTTTCTGCCTCTCTAGGCCTTCCTTTTTGGAGGCTCCTGTGCCAAGTGAAATGCTTCTTAAATAACTGTATGTGATTTCCCCTAACTAATTTCTCATTTCCAGTTGGGTCTGTGGCCTTGGCTCTCGAGATGATCAAAGAGACAATGCTTTCCATCCCTGCATTGGCATCACCCATGTCTAGGTAACTGGTCCCCATTCTTGTTGTCATGTTTCCCTGTCTGTCTGTCTGTCTGTCTGTCTGTCTGTCTGTCTTTAATATTATGTAGTTCAGACTCACCTGAAACTAGCAATCCTTCTGCCTAAGTCATCCAAGTGCTAGGATTATAGACATGAACCGCCATACCCAGCTTCCACGTCCAGTTTACTGCTTCCTTTATAGAATGGTCAGGTTGGGGGGTAAGAGAGGGGGTCTGGTCCTGAATGGGGTACTGGTTTAATCTAGAAAAATTCACCTTGAGATTGTACCTATAGTAAAAGCTGACCTGGGCCTGAATCTCTATGCACATACCACGAGGAGGGTGGCACAAATCATGCCAAGCATAGCAGGCATCATGACAGGACCTTAATGCCAACCTCTACACAGAGCTGGACAAGGACTAAAGCAACAGAGACCCACCCTACAGAGAAAACGGATTCCAGGAAATGAATCAAAATTCTTATGACCCCCTAAATATTTGTCCTACAATGTGTTAGATACAGACGACTAGACAAAGCCAAATTTGAAAGTGAACCTTCTAGAGAAGATGTGCCTACCTAATTTTGAAAATATACTTCACTTTTTACTTATTTATGTATGTGTGTGCACATGTGTGTGTGTGTGTCCATGTGAATATATATGCAGGTGGCACATTCTGGCCGCAGAGGACAGAAGAGGAAGTTGGATCCTCTGTGGCTGTAGTTAGAGTTGTTTGTGAGCCAAACACCAATGGGTTTTGAGAAACAAACTCTGGTCCTCTGTGCAAGCAAGAAGAAACCATCTCTCGAGTCCCTCACCTGTAGTTTTGAGAATATATAATAGATGGTGACTGTGATGGTTTGGATATTCTTGGACCAGGGAGTGCACCATTTGAAGGTGTGGCCTTGTTGGAATAGGTATGACCTGGTTGGAGTAGGTGTGTCACTGTGGGTGTGGGCTTAAGATCCTCACTCTATTTGTCTGGAAGTCAGTCTTCCACTAGTAGCCTTTGGATGAAGACATAGAACTCTCACCTCTGCCTGCGTCATGCCTGCCTGGATGCTGCCATGTTCCCACCTTGATGATAATGGACTGAACCTCTGAACCTGTAAGCCAGCCCCAATTAAATGTTGTTTTTATAAGACTTGCCTTGGTCATGGTGTCTGTTCACAGCATTAAAACCCTAACTAATGCAGTGATTCAGAGCTCTTGTGCATTTATTTTAGAAAGTGAGAAACTTCCAGTTGCCTCAGTTGTAGGCAACACAGACAATGCCAAGTATGAATCATTCTAGAGCATTCTTCCTCAAATGCTCAGGACTAACCATAACTAAGTGAAACAGAGCCAGATACTTTCATCTGTATCCATTGCTGGAACATCATTTTCAATTTACTCACAAGACAACCTGCTGCTTGGTGCAGTAGATATGTCTCCTTAGCCACCCAGGCTTCCTTAGGCAAAATAAAATTAGACTCATTACATCAACACCAATGGAAACATGAACAAAAGAGTAGAATACTCGAGACAAACTCGGCATGGTGGCTGACATCCATACTTAGCTTCTGAACCTGCTTTAGCTTAGGTCAGCTCTGTCATATACTATATGGACGTCAGCAGAGAAATTATTTTCCAAACTATTTCTATGCTTTGCTTCAGCTTCCTTCACTGCAAACATAAGATTAGAATGTAGGCGTACAGGGACATAGTGAGGACTCTCTGAATGCGGCCCTTGCTTTTCACATCTTGAAAGTTTTTCACTTACAAATCCAGCTCTCTAGATTTAATGTCCTTAGGAAGAACACTGATGCCAAAAGAGACAAATCCCATGCCTTTCTCTGCTTCTTCTAAGCAGAGAAAGAACCAAAAGTGAGCTTCCCTCCTCGTGCTTTTGAGCTACTTCAGATTTGAGGATTTTGAAAGAAACTGAGGTGTAGGTTGGAGGGAGGTAGCTGGCGTCAAGTTGAAAAGGTCGCTTGCTCTAGTTCTACTTGGGGTGAGCACAAAGACAGTTTCTACATGTGAGTAGACAAGAGGTCTTCTTTCCTCACATGACTGGGGATGGATGATTCTTTGATGCTGAGGGCCGTTCTGTGTGTGGTAGGAAATTTAACAGCATCATTGCCTTCTACCTACTAGATGCAAGGAATGCAGTCCTTCCTCTACCAAAATTGTGACAACTCAACATTTTGCCTCTAGAGATGGTCAAATCTCCTTTGAGGACAAAACTGTTCCCAGTTGAAAACCACTGGAGTAGATAGATTATAGACAGACAAGTTGGCAGACAGACTGACAGACAGACAGACATGGACAAATGATAAATAGATAGTAGAAGACAGATAGACAGATAGATAGACAGGTAGAGATATGAAGGGCGGATGATAGATGATAAATGTAGATACTGACATAAATGTGTATGGGTATAGGTGAGGGTAATTGATAGGTGGATAAAACTATTCATTTCCTTCTTTGTTTCATCACAGACCCACAATTACCCTTTGAACATACTAACCTGATCATTTTCCTTATATGTTTGCAAGTCATTCCAGAGTCCGTTTTGCTTATCATACAGAATTCAAACTCTCCAGTATTTACTGCTATCTTTCCCATTTGGTCTCTTTTCACTGCTTATCCATTTCGCATCATGTGATATTTTTCTCTCAACCCTTACACATACAGGCACGTACTATACACACACACACACACACACACATACACACATACACACATGCACACACACATACACATAGGTTTGCCAATAATTTTCAAACACGGATTGCACCTTTTTTTATTCTACACTTTATTTTTGTTCAATGAACGTATTGTATTATAGCCTAATGTATAGAACATGCATTCCATATTCAAGGCTGGCCTACAGGTCACCTATCCTAGAAAACCTCTTCCACCTCCAATATCATCCTCAGGTGCACTTGATCAGTGAAGAGATGCAGTACCCTGATCCTTCCTTCTGATGGCCCTGATAGCACTCTTCATTAGAGCTCATTGAGGATAGACTTGCCTTCCCTGTAATTAAAGACTGCATTCTGCTCGTGACTGAGCTAACACTGTCCCCGCTGGCTCATAACAGGCATCCCGTGGAGATTTGCTGAATCTAAGAAGATGCACTTTCTCCTGCTTTAAACTTCAAAGCCCTTCTAATTCTTCGAGTTTCCACAGACACTAATTGAGCACCTGCAGTGGGCACACCACCACGCTTATTCAAGCGCAGGCTGTGCAGCCCAATGGGGATAAGACCAATGTGGGAGTAGTGACTGTGCCACAGTAGATTCAGAACTAGTGTTCTTTGGGAATTCAAAACAGTGTTTTTGAATTGGGGTGTGGGGGCAGAGTACATATTTGCTTGGAAGACTAGGAAAGACCATGGGGAGAGGAAAGCATGGATAATGAGCAATCTAAAGAGCTGGCAATGGTGGGAAAGCATAGTTCTACCATGGTAGGGAGACATGAGATCGCACTGCCTGGATTTCCAGGTCAGCTGCATGACTTTGAACAAGTTGAAAATGTCTTTAACCCTTGTTGGATGACAATAGTAATTTTCACCTTTCATTTCGTTTTGCAGTACAGAGGTTGTACCCAAGGCCTTATGCTTGCTGGGAAAGTGCTTCTACCGTGAAGCTGCATCCCCAGCTGGCAATATTGATTTATATAGATGCAGAGAGATATGTATAGATAAACAGATGTAAATAGGCAGATTATAGGCAGCATACTTACATGGATTCATTGATAAATAATATAGATGATCAGAGTGATGATAAGTGGATGATATATATGTACATATACAAATAATTAAGAAATAGATTATAGATAGATACATACATAATACATACATACATACCTATATACACACTCACACATATGGTAGCAATAGAATATATATATATATATATATATATATATATATATATATATACATAAATGGTAGAAGGAGATAGATAGATAGATAGATAGATAGATAGATAGATAGATGATAGATAGAACAGATTTTTACTGGAGCTTTATAAAGTGAAATAGTACATTAAAACCTCATCACACATAGGATTCGACATATAAATCATAGACAACATTATTATTTCTATCTGGGATTTCTCTGTTCCCAGGTAACCTAAACTTCCAAATGAGTTTGATTTTTTTTTTTATGCCCAGCACTCATAATGGATCTTTCAACTCAGTCCTTTTGGCCTATATAAACCACATTCTGAGCCTTCTGTCCAGTATTTTGAGAGTCAGGGTCTGCTTGCTGAGAAGCCATGCACACTAAAGCTCCTTCTGATACTCTAAGCTGGGAGAAATGAAAATCATGACTTTAGCAATCTACCGATGGATAGCCTTGTGTGAAATTGGATATGAGAAGGCATGACTTCATGGTGTCTTGTTTGCAGGACAAGGACAACATAGCTGAGGCTGTAAGAGTCTGTCAGGGAGGTGGAGTGAAGGCCCTGAGACCCAAGGAAGGGAGCACGGGCTCTGAGCTCCTATCTGCAGAGCTTGGGGTAGACACCATCTGGATTAGGTAAGGCTTTCTAGAGGAACAAAAACAAAAGAATAAAGAAGTTCATATTTTCAGAGTTGGGCGTTTATTAGATTGGCTTTATACCACCGCCCACTGAGTATTCCAATCCTTTGCATGCTGCAAGGACTGAGAACATTGTAGATACCAAACCAAAAAGCTGGATACCTCAGCAGCTCAGCGGTCTCAATCTGATGCTGAAAATGTAGAAAATTTCCTGCTAAGGAACTGGTATTCAGGTCATGTAGGAAGGCAGATGACACTGGACTTTGCCAGTAGAGAATGGCAGCAGCCACACCAGCAGCCAGTAAAGGCTGAGGAATTGACCCACTTACTTAGAAGAAGCAGGAGCAAGAAAGCAGAGAACACTTTTTTCTCAGACCTCCCAATATCTGGGTCACCTGTTGGGAAAGTACTTCCCTATCTGAAGCAGGAGGACCTTTCCCCTACAATTCGTCCTTTCTGGAAATGTCCTCACAGACACGCAGAGATGTCTCTCCTAGTTATGTCCACATCTTAATTCAAGTTTACAATCAATAATAGCCATTGCATCATATGAACATATCACACAGGACTTAGCAGACTAAACCTTGTGTGTGTGTGTGTGTGTGTGTGTGTGTGTGTGTGTGTGTGTGTATACATTCCATTGTAATATATATATATTACAGATGTGATACAGACCCTAAGAGAACACAAATGCCAGCCCAGGCTACTATACCCAGCAAAAATCTCAATTACCATAGATGGAGAAAACAAAGTATTCCATGACAAAACCATATTTATATATATATATATATATATATATATATATATATATATATATATGTGTGTGTGTGTGTGTGTGTGTGTGTGTGTGTGATATAATACATACATATTTAATTGCAACCTATGTGTATGATCATATATATGTTTCTCAAGGTCATACAAACTCACACATACACACATATATAGCGCAATGGAATGAATGAAGACCCCATTCTGGGGAGATTGCTCCATCATCAGAGTACTCAGTCCTCCATAACACACATTCCAAAGCCTGGCATGGTGACTCACAAATGTAATGCTAGTCCAAGAGAAACAAAGACATGTACATGCTAGGGGCTTGCTAGCTAGCAATCCTAGTGTAATCAGTGAGCTCAGGTTAAATGAGAAACTCTGACATCGATGAAGAAGAGCCTAAGAGAAGCACCTATGTTGGGTAGTTTAACTGTCAACTTGACACAACCTAGAAGTACTTGGGAAGAGAATCATACTAGGAAATCTAGATCAGGTGAGTGTGTTGAGAATGACTATGGGTGTTGCTTTGATTGTCAATGGATGTAGGAAGATCCAAGATGTAGTGAAATACCATTTGAAAACCAAAGAGATGTAAGGCCAAATGTGTGCTGTTGTTATTTACCTTTAATCTACAATGAATCATTCTTAAATAGGACATTATGGGATGGCCGAGAAGCCACTGGACCTGGATACACAAACATCAAGCTGGAGACTGTCTTTGAAGCACATGGAGACACAGCATATTAACCTTGAAGATGAGGCATAGGGTGAACTCACCCTGATGAGCTTCCCAGCTCCCATGTGCAAAGCTTTGTTCCTGTAACTGCTTCAGATAAGAAAATGAGGCGCCTAGGGAGAGGGCTGCCTGGAGAAGCATCACAGCTTCTGGGAAAGATCCCTTTTCTGGCTCCAGTCACCCAGCACTTTTCCCAGCCAATGAGGGGTGTCCCCCTGGGAGGAGTCTCAAGGCCTGAGCCTGAAGGAGAGCCATCTTTGCTCCAGTTCACTAAGGCTCCAGTCTGCCCTAGCAAGAGTGTGGACCACAGAAGCTACACAGCTTCTCGACAGACAGAAGCAACCTAACTTCTGGGACAGACCCTGTTTCAGGCTTCAGAAATTTGGGCACCTTCCTCGCCAGAGGAAAGGTGGCCACCTGTGAGGACTCTGTCTTCCAGAGCAGGTGAGAGAGTTATATTGTGTCCAGGGTCCCTCAGTGGCTAGTCTGTGCAGGTGACTGAATAAACTGCAGAGGCAACACATCTTCTGGGACAGGC